>NC_048279.1:36933080-36981366 GCF_009762535.1 Notolabrus celidotus
GAGTTTAAACATGGAGACTTCAACCTGCATTCTCTCTGATACCCAGCAGGGGGCGACTCCACACGATGCAAAGGAGAGTTCGGCTTTGGCGTTCTGGATTTATTCTGATGAAAACGTCAACACGTTTTGTTTCTCTGAGTTAACGTCCGATCTGTTTGAGCTGAAGCTCGTCTTAATGTTGGAAAGATGACGTACAAAGACACGTAATATAAAATATTTATTTTAAAAATGCTTCAAAACTAAACCCAAAGCATGATGGGAAAAACAACCCTTGTCACCATACCTGACACACCCCTTCAGAAAGCACCCTGAGCTCCATGTGTTTGACTCTACGTCATTTATTATTATTATTATTATTAATATTATTAATTAATTTATGTATTTATTTATTATTGTTATTAGTATTTACTATTTTATTGTTATAATGATAATAATAAACAATAAATAAATAAATAATAATAATAGATATGTGTTAATAGGAATTACTATTTATGTATAATTATTATTGTTAATTATTTATTTATTATTAGTAGTAGTAATTACTATTTTATTGTTATAATAATAATAATAATAATAATAGTAATAATAATAATAATAAATACATACATAAATAGGAAATAATGCATATTAAATAATAAATACATAATTCTTATTATTATTTATTTATGTATCATTATTATTATTATTATTATTATTATTATTATTATTACAAAAATAAATTAATATTAATGGTAATAGAGAAAATAAACTGAAGGGAGGTAACAGCAAAAAGAAGTGAGAGATATAAAGGAAGATAAAAAGGTGATATGATTGCCAACAAATAAGAGGAAATAAAACTGTTGGAAGAATAAAAACAACAAAAGATTAAAGATTAAAACAAATAAAGATCAGAAATATAAAATATGAAACCTGTGGATTCAAACAGACTCAGGGGACGTCTCCTGTGATAAAAATGTGTTTTTAAAGAGGATAGATATCTCTGATCTCCTCGGGGAGGTCGTCACAGAGGGTCAGGGTTCTGACAGAGAAGGCCCGCTCTCCTTCGGTCCTCAGCCTGGACTTTGGGACGGCGAGCAGAGCCTCGGCTGAGGACCTCAGGGTGCGACGACCGGGCACGTGCGGAGCGAGGAGATCAGAGACGTACCGGGGTGTGAGACCAGAGTGTCTTTAAAAGTCAACAAGGACATCTGAAAGTCTGAAATGTATCAGGAGCCAGGGAAGCTGAACCAGGAGAGATGTGGTCTCTCTTTGTGGGGGGGGAGGAGGAGGAGTCGGGCTGCTGCGTTCAGGATCAGCTGGAACTCTGTTTAAAGATGGAAACAGAGAGTTACAGTCGTCTCAACAGGAGCACACAAAAGGACGAAGGACCGTCTAGATATGGGAGCAGGAAGAAGCTGGACCAGGACCTTCACGGAGAATAAGATTTAGTGATGTGAGTTTCAATGTGGAGAGTATTTAGAGCTCCTCCTCCTTAAGAGAAACATGATGATGATGATGAGGAGGAGGAGGAGGAGGATGAGGAGGAGATCAGGTCACCTCCTCCTGCTCTCTACAATCAAACACCTGACACGCTGAAGAGCATCCTCATCCTCCTCTTTGTGTCTTAGCATCCCGAGCGGGTCTGTCAGGGTTAGGGTGCCCACCTCCTCCCCCCTCCTCCTCCCTGTGGAGCTACAGTACAGCGGGGGAGGGAGGAGGGAGGAGGGGGGAGGAGGCTGCAGTAATTAGCATGCTGATTCTGCATGTAATCAGATGAGCGCGGCGTGCTGCTTCTATACATCAGGCCGAGCGTCGGCGTGGGACCGCAGCAGCTTCTGATTGTCTTCAGCGCAGCATATGCTAATTGTTGATTGTCTCCAATATTATATGCTAATTGTTAAGAATTAGCATAATTCATTAACATTTGGGCCCTAATTACACAATGAGAGGAGGCTGAAACACGGGGCTGTGCTCCGACTGTCTAATGTGTGAAACGATTAATGCCGCGCTCATTTGCATCCGGAGAAGGATCCGGAAACATTCAGAGTGTTGTTGAGAGGAAAGCGTCCCTGATCAAATGTTGTTTCTGCCGTTTTAAAAGGTGTAACAGTGTCGGCCCTCAGGTGAGACCCAGCAGCCTCCTCTTCACTCTCCCACTTCCTCCTCCTCATGCAAATAAGACGATAAAAACACCCGGGTAATTATCGGAGTCTCTCCGACTCAGAAACAAACGAGAGCAGCGTCTGACTCGTCGTCATCGTGGAGTCTGTTTGATGTTCATCAGATTAATGAGACGCTCAAACAAAAAGAAACAAGATAACTGCTTTGATTTCATCATGATTGTAGTCGAGGGTCTGTTCACATCGTTTAGCTGCCAGCGGCGGGAAAACATGTTCAGATACTTCACAAATAATCCGAGCACAAAGACCACCACGGAGAAATACTGAGGAACACGTCTGAGCGAGGGAGGAGAGCGCTGACGGGGACCACGAGGAGAACCTCCAGAGAGGAGAGGGGAGGATGGAGAGAGGAGCAGGGCGTGTGTCAGAGAGGAGAAGAGTTAAAAAAACAAAGAAGAAGAGTCTTTTTTAACAGATTTGGAAAGTTGGAGAAGAGTTCTTGAAATGAGCTATGAGGGGAATTCATCCTGGATCAGAAGGGTCTTTCACCGGTTAGCTCGCCATCTTCCTGAGTCCACGGCCCGTATGTACGTCCAGCCATTAGCGATGAAAACAGGCCGTTTGTACTAATGAGGTGCATTAGGTCTTTTAGCCCCCAGAACTACTTCACCCTGAACCAAAAGGTTCCTGTGCCCCCATTGTTGTCTGCGTTTCAAGTCCCGGGTAGATTGTGCAAATCAGGACAGTGACAGATGGAGAAAAAACAAGTAAATGCACTACACCACCAGACCAGTAGAGGGCAACACAAAGACGAATGCCATTCATCACAGATGACTCCATAGAAGCAGATGGACAGGCAGGTATCATTATGAGCAACACAACAGTTAGCCTGTTAGCATGAAGAGACTCAGCTGGTCTGTTTTAGATGGTGCTATATTTCATCACAGATGGATTCACTGAATCAACACGTGAGAGGAGACAAGCGCGAGTAGCAAAGACGTTTCAACACGGCTTTGAAATCCTTTTGAACTCAAAAAGCCGTGATGGCAGAGATCGGCCGGTGTTTTGGTTTAAACAGCGACCCTGTTAACTGGAGACTCTCAGCCGGATGCATCCCTCATAAACGTCTTTAGACCATCATTAAATATCTGATGAGGATATTTTGAAATCTTAATAAAAACTAAACTAGTTTGCATTCCCAGGAACTCTCTCTGTGTTTCAACAGCTGTGTAAACTCCACAAACACTGACACGTTCAGCTGAAGGTCTCCAGTTTACAGGGTCACTTTTAAAACCGGAACACCGGGAGGAGAGACACATTCACAGTGGGCTGAGAGAAGACTACTGTTACAAGCTGCTAAATCAAGAGAATCACAGCTTCTTCTTTTGAAAAGTACACACACATACAAAAAAGATAGAACAAATAAAAACTAATGAAAGAAAGAGAAATCAAGAGAATCACAGATGGAAAAAACAATGACTGTGAATGTTTTTTGGAAAAATTTGAAACAAAATTGAAAAAAAAAATTGAAAAAAAAAATTGACACAAAAAAATTGAAAGAAAAAATTTTGACACAAAAAAAAATTAACGCCACATAATTCTAACCTACCAGCAACACCGTGAAGTGAATCCTTCTCAAACAACTCTGTTAACAAGTCCTCATCCTTCAATGGGGGGACAGGTTGGTCCTCCACCTGGACCACGTTGGTGGCAGTGCTTGTTGTGCTCAGAAACACCACACGCATTGACCCGGTTCAAGATCTGAAGCCAGACTTTCCCTTTCTCCTTGTTTGTTCTCTTTGAGGATTGACTTGCTGATATCAGCTGTTTGTTCATTCTAGATTCTAAAAATCAAATGTCCATTTCTTCTTCTTGATCTCCTCTCAGTCACAGCGGGACCGCTCACCATGTTTGTTGTTGTTTATGTGTAGTAGGCATGCTCAGTTTGAATTTGTTGGATCAGGGTTTTCCAGGAAGTTCCCTGGACATATGACGTTTTGCACCAGCCTCACTTTCATGGCGCAATTAGTTCATTGGTCAATTATTTGTAGTCGTGCATGCGGCTAACGCTACGGCCAAATGGACCGTTCCATAACAACACGTTAAGACTAATGGTCCAGTTTGTGTCATGGCTGGATGTCCATACGGTTCTTGGTGTCCAGCAGAACATTGTTGGATTCTTCGGTCATGCACACAGCTTCTGTTAGCATCAAAACAACGTTCACACGTCCGCTCACCTGACTGCACACAGACCGTTACAGGAGGCTGGAGGGAAACTCTCAGATACAGACAAGTCAAACCTGCAGCCCGCCCAGATAAAGCCCGGACCTCTTTAGGAGAGCAGAGCGTGTGAAAGGGTTTTAAGTTGCATGATACGAGGTATTCAGTGAGCAGGATCCTCATGTAAGCTAACAGATCAGTTTCACCTTCATGCTAACAGAAGAGGGAGAGGTCTTACAGCGTGCAGGAGTTTGTCTCGGCCTCAGTGCTCGACCTCTGCAGCCTCTCCATGACAAACAGCAGGACTCAGACCGACACGTGAAGGATGCCAGTCCATCCGACAGCAGAGTTCAGGTTTCTCCTTTAAACTGGAGGGGGGGGCGTCGGACTCTCAGGGCCACACGTCGGGGGCCGGGGAGGCCCCGCACGTGAACGTGGAGGGCGGGTTAACTCGGAGGTAATTGAAGCGGGGGCTTTTGTAGGAATCTGCTCTGAATCCACAGGAGAGGGGGCAGAGAGGGGAGGATGAGAGTTTTAATGAATGGAGGCCGTCATTAAAATGATAACTATTTCCTCGGAGATCACTTCCAATTTAAATGTGCGGGGAAAAAGAGAAAGGGCGTAATTGAAAGATCTTTTTTTCTTCTTCTTCTGCCATTCAAAGTGTAAATTTGGATCTGGGGGAGAGGAGGAGATTGTTTGTAGCTTTAGCTCACTTGGTCCAATTACCGGTCTTTGTGCCGCCGTTAAATCCGTGAGGGAGCGAGAGACGCACACGTTTAACCTCGCGCTGGAACAGACGGCGGCCATGTTTTCTTTGGATCGCCGCGGTCAGATCCGTATCAAACAGAGAGATTGGAACAGGCGTGAAGGATGACTTAATTGATAAACAATGAAGCCGAGTGGGGGGGTTCATATGATCGCAGCAGCTGCACACACACTCATATCTGACATATCTCAGACTCATCCGCTCACACAGCAGCTGGATGGAGAGACGTGGGTGGAGGTGGAGGTATTTTCATCTGCAGCAGATCACCCCCTTCATTCATCACTGAATGTTCACCCTCTCATCTGAAGCCATCCCTGTCAGGACCGACCTCTGTCCCACTCTGTTTTTAATGCAGTGACTTCCACTACAGAGTCATGTCTGTGTTTAATGCAGTGACTTCCACTACAGAGTCATGTCTGTGTTTAATGCAGTGACTTCCACTACAGAGTCATGTTAGTGTTTAATGCAGTGACTTCCACTACAGAGTCATGTCTGTGTTTAATGCAGTGACTTCCACTACAGAGTCATGTCTGTGTTTAATGCAGTGACTTCCACTACAGAGTCATGTCTGTGTTTAATGCAGTGACTTCCACTACAGAGTCATGTTAGTGTTTAATGCAGTGACTTCCACTACAGAGTCATGTCTGTGTTTAATGCAGTGACTTCCACTACAGAGTCATGTCTGTTTTTAATGCAGTGACTTCCACTACAGAGTCATGTCTGTTTTTAATGCAGTGACTTCCACTACAGAGTCATGTCTGTTATTAATGCAGTGACTTCCACTACAGAGTCATGTCTGTGTTTAATGCAGTGACTTCCACTACAGAGTCATGTCTGTTTTTAATGCAGTGACTTCCACTACAGAGTCATGTCTGTGTTTAATGCAGTGACTTCCACTACAGAGTCATGTCTGTGTTTAATGCAGTGACTTCCACTACAGAGTCATGTCTGTTTTTAATGCAGTGACTTCCACTACAGAGTCATGTCTGTGTTTAATGCAGTGACTTCCACTACAGAGTCATGTCTGTTTTTAATGCAGTGACTTCCACTACAGAGTCATGTCTGTGTTTAATGCAGTGACTTCCACTACAGAGTCATGTCTGTGTTTAATGCAGTGACTTCCACTACATAGTCATGTCTGTTTTTAATGCAGTGACTTCCACTACAGAGTCATGTCTGTTTTTAATGCAGTGACTTCCACTACAGAGTCATGTCTGTTTTTAATGCAGTGACTTCCACTACAGAGTCATGTCTGTTTTTAATGCAGTGACTTCCACTACAGAGTCATGTCTGTTTTTAATGCAGTGACTTCCACTACAGAGTCATGTCTGTTTCTAATACAGTGACTTCCACTACAGAGTCATGTCTGTTTTTAATGCAGTGACTTCCACTACAGAGTCATGTCTGTTTTTAATGCAGTGACTTCCACTACAGAGTCATGTCTGTTTTAATGCAGTGACTTCCACTACAGAGTCATGTCTGTTTTGAATGCAGTGACTTCCACTACAGAGTCATGTCTGTTTTTAATGCAGTGACTTCCACTACAGAGTCATGTCTGTTTCTAATACAGTGACTTCCACTACAGAGTCATGTCTGTTTTTAATGCAGTGACTTCCACTACAGAGTCATGTCTGTGTTTAATGCAGTGACTTCCACTACAGAGTCATGTCTGTTTTTAATGCAGTGACTTCCACTACAGAGTCATGTTAGTGTTTTTAATGCAGTGACTTCCACTACAGAGTCATGTCTGTTTCTAATGCAGTGACTTCCACTACAGAGTCATGTCTGTGTTTAATGCAGTGACTTCCACTACAGAGTCATGTTAGTGTTTTTAATGCAGTGACTTCCACTACAGAGTCATGTTAGTGTTTTTAATGCAGTGACTTCCACTACAGAGTCATGTTAGTGTTTTTAATGCAGTGACTTCCACTACAGAGTCATGTTAGTGTTTTAATGCAGTGACTTCCACTACAGAGTCATGTCTGTGTTTAATGCAGTGACTTCCACTACAGAGTCATGTTAGTGTTTTAATGCAGTGACTTCCACTACAGAGTCATGTTAGTGTTTTTAATGCAGTGACTTCCACTACAGAGTCATGTCTGTTTTTAATGCAGTGACTTCCACTACAGAGTCATGTTAGTGTTTTTAATGCAGTGACTTCCACTACAGAGTCATGTTAGTGTTTTTAATGCAGTGACTTCCACTACAGAGTCATGTCTGTTTATAATGCAGTGACTTCCACTACAGAGTCATGTCTGTGTTTAATGCAGTGACTTCCACTACAGAGTCATGTCTGTGTTTAATGCAGTGACTTCTACTACAGAGTCATGTCTGTTTTTTAATGCAGTGACTTCCACTACAGAGTCATGTCTGTGTTTAATGCAGTGACTTCCACTACAGAGTCATGTCTGTGTTTAATGCAGTGACTTCCACTACAGAGTCATGTCTGTGTTTAATGCAGTGACTTCAACTACAGAGTCATGTCTGTCTTTAATGCAGTGACTTCCACTACAGAGTCATGTCCTCTCTGTCTCTCTGGAGGTGTTATCAGGGTTTGGAGAACCTGTAGAAGTCGATGGAGGAGGTGGAGGCATGTTATCTATATTTATAGATCCGATGACGCAGACGAGTCGTTGAGTTGCATCCAGAGGTTCAGGCGGCTCCGTCCTGACGATCACCAGAGAAATCTGTTATCATTAATAAGAAGCTGTTAGATTACTGCGTCGTTGAGAATTCTGCTTCAACAATAATAAAAGTTTGGATGGGCCCAAAGTAGAATTTGATGTTTCCTCCGAGGTCACGAGTCTTACACATTCAAAGCGATGAGTTTCATCCTAAAGACTGCCTTTAATTTAATATGTGCATGTGTTTTTAAAAAGCCAAACGTTACCCTGAAACAAGATAAAGCTGTCAGATGAATGAAGTGCAGAAGAAGAACACTTCCCTCAGAGACGTGGTCGAGGAGGAGTCTAAAGTGGTCTGAATTAAAAACGTGTAGGTTCATTTAAATCAGTCTGCAGCGTTTCTTCAGACGCCCTGAAAACCCACGGCTCAGCGTTTGAAACACGCAGAGTTCAGGAGTGAGCTAATTGAAAGTCATTATGGGCCACATAATCGTCACGTCACCCTGCAGGGACGCTGGCTCGCTCTGAAGTCAGGAACCAGCGGCGAGTCCAGAATCAGTGTTGGCTCTGTTTACAGCGTGTTCACACAGCTGTCAGAGCGAGCCGTTACACCACATTACATCTGACACACACACACACACACTAACGCACAAACATTGCATAAGACAATATTTACCCCCCAAAAAACAAGGGACGTCCACGAACGCATCAGATGAAAAATGATGCAAGCGCGTGTGAGCGTCTTCATCTCAATATTCCTCACACAATCGAGAGCGGGCGCGGCGTGTTTATCAGAGAAATGACTGATCATAATATCAGCCTTATTGGTCTCAACAGAAATGCCACAACCATCTTGCAGATTACTCCTTGATGAGGAAAATGCAATTAAAACGTCAAGTGCGTTTTATTAGATTCTACCCACCCTGCAGGGTTTTACGGCCCCGGGAGTCCCTGGATGCTCGGGCGATGGATGGCACGTATAGAGCTGCAACATTAGCTGAGCCAAAATAACAGCCGCTCGCTCCCCGATGATCCGCCTTTCATCACCATACAATGCTGAGAGCTGAGAGTGTGCAGGCTCATGTGGAGGGTTGAGACATACTCTCATTATCTGCATTCCTGTATGGAGGAACATGTTGATCCGTATGCTGAATGTGTAAATGTATACCTGCAGGCTAAAGGAGCTGGCTGTTTCTGTGGATTCAGACGGAAAGCTTCTCATTTGTTTCCAGACTACGTTACATTAAACTGTCTTCTGTTGCACTCCAACACTCCTGACATCTTTTTCCTCATCCCTCGGTTTCAACAGATCTTTGAAAGAGATTCAGGAAACTCTGAATGCTTTATCTCACAGATCCACAAATAATTAAAGACAGGTATGAATCCTGTTCGGTGCATTTGGAAGTTAAATAACAATACTGCTGCTCCGGGGTCTTTAAGCTCTGTAGTGGAAGTCACTGCATAAAAAACAGACATGACTCTGTAGTGGAAGTCACTGCATTAAAAACAGACATGACTCTGTAGTGGAAGTCACCGCATTAAAAACAGACATGACTCTGTAGTGGAAGTCACTGCATTAAAAACACTAACATGACTCTGTAGTGGAAGTCACTGCATTAAAAACTGACATGTCTCTGTAGTGGAAGTCACTGCATTAAAAACACTAACATGACTCTGTAGTGGAAGTCACTGCATTAAAAACAAACATGACTCTGTAGTGGAAGTCACTGCATTAAAAACACTAACATGACTCTGTAGTGGAAGTCACTGCATTAAACACAGACATGACTCTGTAGTGGAAGTCACTGCATTAAAAACACTAACATGACTCTGTAGTGGAAGTCACTGCATTAAACACAGACATGACTCTGTAGTGGAAGTCACTGCATTAAAAACAGACATGACTCTGTAGTGGAAGTCACTGCATTAAAAACAGACATGACTCTGTAGTGGAAGTCACTGCATTAAACACAGACAAGACTCTGTAGTGGAAGTCACTGCATTAAACACAGACATGACTCTGTAGTGGAAGTCACTGCATTAAACACAGACATGACTCTGTAGTGGAAGTCACTGCATTAAACACTGACATGACTCTGTAGTGGAAGTCACTGCATTAAACACAGACATGACTCTGTAGTGGAAGTCACTGCATTAAACACAGACATGACTCTGTAGTGGAAGTCACCGCATTATAAACAGACATGACTCTGTAGTGGAAGTCACAGCATTAAACACAGACATGACTCTGTAGTGGAAGTCACTGCATTAAACACAGACATCATGACTCTGTAGTGGAAGTCACTGCATTAAACACAGACATGACTCTGTAGTGGAAGTCACTGCATTAAAAACAGACATGACTCTGTAGTGGAAGTCACTGCATTAAAAACAGACATGACTCTGTAGTGGAAGTCACTGCATTAAAAACAGACATGACTCTGTAGTGGAAGTCACTGCATTAAACACAGACATGACTCTGTAGTGGAAGTCACTGCATTAAACACAGACATGACTCTGTAGTGGAAGTCACTGCATTAAACACAGACATGACTCTGTAGTGGAAGTCACTGCATTAAACAGACATGACTCTGTAGTGGAAGTCACTGCATTAAAAACAGACATGACTCTGTAGTGGAAGTCACTGCATTAAACACAGACATGACTCTGTAGTGGAAGTCACTGCATTAAACACAGACATGACTCTGTAGTGGAAGTCACTGCATTAAACACAGACATGACTCTGTAGTGGAAGTCACTGCATTAAAAACAGACATGACTCTGTAGTGGAAGTCACTGCATTAAACACAGACATGACTCTGTAGTGGAAGTCACTGCATTAAACACAGACATGACTCTGTAGTGGAAGTCAATGCATTAAACACAGACATGAATCTGTAGTGGAAGTCACTGCATTAAAAACAGACATGACTCTGTAGTGGAAGTCACTGCATTAAACACAGACATGACTCTGTAGTGGAAGTCACTGCATTAAACACAGACATCATGACTCTGTAGTGGAAGTCACTGCATTAAACACAGACATGACTCTGTAGTGGAAGTCACTGCATTAAACACAGACATGACTCTGTAGTGGAAGTCACTGCATTAAACACAGACATGACTCTGTAGTGGAAGTCACTGCATTAAACACAGACATGACTCTGTAGTGGAAGTCACTGCATTAAACACAGACATGACTCTGTAGTGGAAGTCACTGCATTAAACACAGACATGACTCTGTAGTGGAAGTCACCGCATTAAACACAGACATGACTCTGTAGTGGAAGTCACCGCATTAAAAACAGACATGACTCTGTAGTGGAAGTCACTGCATTAAAAACAGACATGACTCTGTAGTGGAAGTCACTGCATTAAAAACAGACATGACTCTGTAGTGGAAGTCACTGCATTAAAAACAGACATGACTCTGTAGTGGAAGTCACTGCATTAAAACAGACATGACTCTGTAGTGGAAGTCACTGCATTATAAACAGACATGACTCTGTAGTGGAAGTCACTGCATTAAAAACAGACATGACTCTGTAGTGGAAATCACTGCATTATAAACAGAAATGACTCTGTAGTGGAAGTCACTGCATTATAAACAGAAATGACTCTGTAGTGGAAGTCACTGCGTCCACAGATGCAGATTAAAACTGAACAATGCAAAGAGGGTACCATATATAAACCTGATCCAGAACCACAGAGACTTCTCTGGACCTGGTCCCGTTTAAGATGGACTGAGGGGAAGTGGAAAACTGTCCTGTGGTCTGATGAATCAAAATCTGACATTCTTTTTGGAAATCATGGACGCTGTGTCCTCCGCTCTAAAGAGGAGATGTCTGTGTTTAATGCAGTGACTTCCACTACAGAGTCTTTTGCGGTGCTGACCAATCAGAATCCAGCCTGTAACACACCTGAGTTATAATCTGAGAGTAATCCACGGCTTATAGAAGAAATGAACGATCTGTAACCGTTCTTTGTCTCTGAGCGTGATATCTTCCTCCTCTCTCAGTGTTCTTGGTTGTGACTTTCATGTGAAGGAAGAAACAGTCTTATAAAAAAAAAAAACAGTCCTTTGGTTTTAGAATTAAAGTCCAGGCGGGTGATTTAGGATCCATTTGCACAGAAACATGAGACGGTGTATGTTCTCTACCTGAGCTTGTTAAGGTCAGATCTGACTCACCTGAAGACAAACTTTGTCCGCTCTCAGTTAACGAAGAGACACGATGAAATACACCGGGCCTGTTTGTGTCGGGATTAATTTCCCATTAATTACTGTTTCGGCGTGGATGCAGCGTCATGACCTTTAAACAGACTTTGTTTGGTTTCACTTGAGAAGACGACGCTGACAGTGGAGCGGGTAAAACACAAATAAAAAAGAAAGAAGGAAAATAGATCTTTTTAATGGACTTTAACAATCGGTCTCTGGTGGACTCATTAGGATGACCAGTTTGACTTATTTTACAGCCACTGGTAATTAGTATGAGCAGGAGTTATGGCTGTAATCAGCCAAGTTTTCCTTTGACTTTCTCTCCGTCACACATTAACTTTGTGTTAGACTTGCTCCAGGAAGGCGGTCAAATGTGTAAAAAGACAGCGGCCATAAAACTAATAAAACTGTAGGGTTCCTTCTGGGGAACTTTAATACTTCCAGCGATATGATAATTCTTTTTACTTCAAAGCAGCCGTTAAAAAAAGGAGGATTTTCACAGCGGCGTGATGGAGACGTGGAGGCTGCTCGGGTTTGACGGGTATTCTGGGTAACGGAGCTGGCTCCTGTCGGCTCTACAGGGGGTTGGATGTTGGTCATAAATAATAAACAGCAGCAGACAGAGACGCAGAGGAAGACTCTGAGGAGGCTAAAGACAAATATTTTAAATTGTTTATCAGAGAAAACATTTTAGCATCTGATCAGTATTCCTGCTCAACAAACCAACTCACAGCGGCACACGAGAAAACAACCGTAAAATAAAAAGCAGCGGGAGGAGTTATTGTGGACCCGCGCTGCGAGATTTTAACCGCCAACATAATTAAATCCAATTTTTAGAACAAATAACACGATTAAATATCAGCTTTAATTAATAACAGCGTTATTAAATATTCCACAAATCTGTATCAAAGGTCCAATCAATGTTTTCAAAGCTCAAACTCTAAACCTCTTCAACGCCATCATTTTACCAGTTGATCTACGTTCTCATTTAAAGCTTTGAGTTTTAAAATTAAGTCCTTCTCCCAGCTCTACGGAACATGGGCCTCACGTTACACACTCCAACATATACAAAGAGGCCACGCCCCTAACCCTCCCTTTAACCCTTCACCTGCTGTAAACAGGTGAGGTGTTTATAAATTCAGCCGTACAGTCGTCATGAAGATGTCTCTGTTTCTGTCTACAATTACTCACTGTTGTTATTTGGCTTTGATCCATCGGAAGCATTCCATTCTATTCTGCTTTGATCTGATCTGTTCCATTCTGCTTTGATCTGTTCTGTTCCATTCTGCTTTGAATTGTTCCATTCTATCTGCTTTGATCTGTTCCGTTCTATTCTTCTTTGATCTGTTCCATTCTATTCTCCTTTGATCTGTTCCATTCTATTCTCCTTTGATCTGTTCCGTTCTATTCTGCTTTGATCTGTTCCATTCTATTCTTCTTTGATCTGTTCCATTCTATTCTGCTTTGATCTGTTCCGTTCTATTCTGCTTTGATCTGTTCCATTCTATTCTTCTTTGATCTGTTCCATTCTATTCTCCTTTGATCTGTTCCATTCTATTCTCCTTTGATCTGTTCCATTCTATTCTTCTTTGATCTGTTCTGTTCCATTCTGCTTTGAATTGTTCCATTCTATCTGCTTTGATCTGTTCCATTCTATTCTGCTTTGATCTGTTCCGTTCTATTCTGCTTTGATCTGTTCCATTCTATTCTTCTTTGATCTGTTCCATTCTATTCTCCTTTGATCTGTTCTATTCTATTCTGCTTTGTTCTGTTCCGTTCTATTCTGCTTTGTTCTGTTCCGTTCTATTCTGCTTTGATCTGTTCCATTCTATTCTCCTCTCTGCAGATTGATTTGATATGATGTGTGTGCAGGGGCGCTGCCAGGGATTTTGGGCCCCATGATAGAATATCACATTGGGCCCCATCACCAAAGGCCACAAGAACCCTGTGCAACTGCTGTAACCACATCTCCAGGATCGACCCAGTCAAAGCTTTACATAACTCTACCTTTTCAGCTGCCTTGCCTCTTTGAGTCAAATATTTTCTGTATGACCGGCAAACATGAAGGATTCCCTGCACACAAGGTGACGGATTTGCCCCTTCTTTTATTATGTTTTCATGGCTTCATCATGGAACCAAAATGAACAAGCACAAAATAAAAACAGAAGTCAGTTAGGCTACATGAAATTAAATGGTAGGGCCATTTAGCATGAATAGGAACATAAGACTCAAAAAACACACTTTTCTCAACAACAACAACAACAACAACAAACAGCTCAACAAAATATTCAGTCTTGATTGTACACACAAGGTTTGTGGTGCACAATGACAAATGACAATGTCTTTAGCACACTCTGTGCTCTGTGCAACTTCTGTCTGCTCTAGTGGACACTGAGGGAACTGCAGGAGACACACCCTAGTGGACTCTGGAGGAACTGCAGGAGAAACACTCTAGTGGACACTGCAGGAGACACACTCTAGTGGACACTGCAGGAGACACACTCTAGTGGACTCTGGAGGAACTGCAGGAGAAACACTAGTGGACACTGCAGGAGACACACTCTAGTGGACACTGCAGGAGACACACTCTAGTGGACTCTGGAGGAACTGCAGGAGACACACTCTAGTGGACACTACAGGAGACACACTCTAGTGGACACTGCAGGAGACACACTCTAGTGGACTCTGGAGGAACTGCAGGAGACACACTCTAGTGGACACTGCAGGAGACACACTCTAGTGGACTCTGGAGGAACTGCAGGAGACACACTCTAGTGGACACTACAGGAGACACACTCTAGTGGACACTACAGGAGACACACTCTAGTGGACACTGCAGGAGACACACTCTAGTGGACACTGGAGGAACTGCAGGAGACACACTAGTGGACTCTGGAGGAACTGCAGGAGACACTCTAGTGGACTCTGGAGGAACTGCAGGAGACACACTCTAGTGGACACTGGAGGAACTGCAGGAGACACACTCTAGTGGACACTGGAGGAACTGCAGGAGACACACTAGTGGATTCTGGAGGAACTGCAGGAGACACTCTAGTGGACTCTAGAGGAGCTGCAGCAGACACACTCTAGTGGACTCTGGAGGAGCTGCAGGAGACACACTCTAGTGGACTCTGGAGGAACTGCAGGAGACACTCTAGTGGACTCTGGAGGAACTGCAGGTTTTGGGACTTAATCTTTGTCTTCATTTAGGCGTGGCGGCTGCATCTTTCTGTAACCATCACTGTTTGAATTATGAGTAAACATGACGTTGTGGACGAGAGACCTCTTCATGTTTTCGTTGCATTAAATGAAACTCTTCTGTCTGTTTGAGAGATCTCCTCCCGTCTCCTCTGCGCTCTCGTGAACACAGGAAACACATCTCTGACGCTCAGCAGGATTTTCTGATGTGTTGTGCAGGTTTTGAAAGTATTCACATTATAGTTAACACAACTCATTTCTTCATACAGACTCACAAACAAACCGTGTGGAGGTTGAAAATAGAAACTTCTCAAAGTGCTCATCAAGAGACAACAAGACCTGTCTGAACTCATTTCAGCGTTGTTGTCTCTTTTTTTTTTACATCCTGCTCTTTTTACTGCCCATCTAATGGCTTATTTATTACATTCATTCTTTATAAGCCGGCTCCTGTGTGGCCTCATTACGACTACAGCACTGCTTTGGTATTCCAGGATAATTATGAGCTTCATTGTTTTAATAAGAGTCTCGGTCAGCCCGGATCTCTGCTACATCTTCACAGCTCCCACAGGGAAATATACGAGGGCAGCACCAGCCGGACAGATGGAGGCAGACGCACTGCAGGTAAATATTTATACGCTGCTGTGTGAACGAGGAGACTTGAATCTCATCGCTGTCTTGTAAAAGAGGTCTGATGTGGTGTAAATCTATGCGGCCTTAATAAGTCTGTGATGCAACTTCAGCTTGTCTGCCTCCTCGTAAATCAAAGCTGCACTTTTCTTCTCAACATGAGGTAACGTTTGGAAACTCGGCAGAGATGGAATTAAAGTTCACGTGGAGCAGAAACAACACGCTCTGGCTGCTGCTCGCATTCAGGGTATTTATCACATTTGTACTTTGTCTTTAAAAATTCATCAACCTGTTTTCAAGGCCGTAAAAAATGCAGATGTTTAAAGAGAGAGAGTTTAACGGTGAATACGGTGAAAGTAAGGGATCGGATCAGCTTTCGCCAACAGGTGGTGACCGCTGTTTAGCTGTCGTTAAACGGAGGGGGGGGGGGGCGCAGAGCTCACCTGATCTGAACCAGGTTACATTCAGAGTTCAGGATCAGATGTAGGGTGTCGTTATTTCACGGAGGATTTCAGAAAGGTACTTTTTATTAATCCCCAGGGGGGAAATTCAATTTTTCACACACAGTTTTTTTGGTATATACATACAATGCACACACATGCAGTGAACATGATTAGGGAGAGATGTCAGAGTGAGGATGCTGCCATCAACCAGCGCACCCCGAGCAGTTGAGGGTTTGGTGCCTTGCTCAAGGGCACCTCGGCAGTACCCAGGAAAGTGAACCAGCACCTCTCCAGCCACCAGTCCACTTGCCAAACTTCGTCCATACTGGGACTCGAACCGGCGACCGGCGAAGTTCAAACAAGCTAGCAGACTCCTGAGCGGCTAAGTAATAAACTGTTAGACTAGAGGTGCATTTCAACCAAGGGCCCCGGGGTCTACTTTCCCCTGAACGAAAAGGTTCCTGGTCCCCCATTCTTGTCTGCGTTTCGACCGCGGGCTGAAGTCCTGGGTAGATCGTGTAAATCAGGCCAGTGACGTATGGAGAAAAAACAAGTAAATGCACTACACCACCAGACCAGTAGAGGGCAGTAACACAAAGATGAATGCCATTCATCACAGATGACACCATAGAAGCAGACGGACAGGCAGGTATCATTATGAGCAACACAACAGTTAGCCTGTTAGCATGAAGAGACTCAGCTGGCTCTGTTTTAGATGGTGCTATATTTCATCACAGATGGATTCACTGAATCAACACGTGAGAGGAGATAAGAGCGAGTAGCAAAGACGTTTCAACACGGCTTTAAAATCCTTTGGCACTACACCACCAGACCAGTAGAGGGCAGTAAAACAAAGATGAATGCCATTCATCACAGATGGAAAAAACAATGACTGTGAATGGTTTTTTGAAAAATGTGAAAAAAAAAAAATTGGATTTTTTTTTTGAAAAAATAAATGTTTGAAAAAAAAATTGAAAAAAAATGTTTGGAAAAAAAAAATTGAAAAAAAAAAATTGAAAAAAAAGTTTTGACAAAAAAAAAATGACAAAAAAAAATTGACAAAAAAGTTGACCCGGAGCCTGACGAAAAATGAATTTTCCTCAAATTTGAAATTGTGCTCCAAAAGCAGAAAAACATGAAAAAAAGTGAAAATTTTGCACCTGCGGTTATAAACATGTAAAAAGCAAAGAATGAATCAACACGTGAGAGGAGATAAGCGCGAGTAGCAAAGACGTTTCAACACGGCTTTAAAATCCTTTTGAACTCAAAAAGCCGTGACAGAGATCGGCCGGTGTTTTGGTTTAAACGGCGACCCTGTTAACTGGAGACTCTCAGCCGGATGCATCCCTCATAAACGTCTTTAGACCATCATTAAATATCTGATGAGGATATTTTGAAATCTTAATAAAAACTAAACTAGTTTGCATTCCCAGGAACTCCCTCTGTGTTTCAACAGCTGTGTAAACTCTACAAACACTGACACGTTCAGCTGAAGGGCTCCAGTTTACAGGGTCACTTTTAAAACCGGAACACCGGGAGGAGAGACGCATTCACGGTGGACTGAGAGAAGACTACTGTTACAAGCTGCTAAATCAAGAGAATCACAGCTTCTTCTTTTGAAAAGTACACACACATACAAAAAAGATAGAACAAATAAAAACTAATGAAAGAAAGAGAAATCAAGAGAATCACAGATGTGTATACAAACACTGAGGTTAATCTACCAATCAGACACGTTCAGCATTGCAGGCCCCGCCCACAGAAAGTCCCAGGACCTTTGAAAAGTACTACCCCCCTAGCAGGGTTTTTTTAGGGGGGAGATTATCTACCCCTGAACTAAATTTAGACCCTGGGTCCACCGGTCCAAATGCACGTAGCTCAGGGGTAAAGTTCCTCCTGTTGAATAACGCCTTACTTTATTACCTCGCTCTCTTACTGACTGTCCAGTTGTGTAAGATGCTTGATTCTGATTGGTCAAAATCAGACATCATCACTAACTAGGTTTCTGAACATTTTACCTCCATATCTAGAACTTTAAAGTCATTTAAAACCTTCTCTTCTCTTCAGTCTTTATTTACCGTCACATTTTAAAACACCTCCTAAAGTCTTTGAGTTTTTATTCAGTGTAGAAAATCTGTTCCAGCCTGAGAGGTCCTAAATTATGTAACCCGAGCATGATTCAACCCTCAGTATTCCCAGATGTGTTCCCCCAATCCATACTTGTTCCTGTATTTGTGTGTAAAATATGCTGATTTATTTAACCTACATGTGAGAGCGGCTGAATGCGGGCCGTATGGAGGCTATAGGTTAAAAAATGTGCAGCGGTATGCGGTGCAGCCCGGCGCTGCATGTGCAAACAGCAGAGGGACTCTCCGCGGGGATGTGGAGAGCTGCATTAAAGGTAATGTACATCCAAACAGCCCGGCAGGTTATAACCTCGCTGCTCCCCGCGGACGCTCTTCCTGCTGCAGTAAACGGTCCTCGGCGTTGAAGGACATCGCCTGTTGTCCGTAATGGAAAGCCTGAAATCACCGAACAATGAGCTTTTTTCACACGGGCCCGATGGACGCGTTATATAATCGACTTCCTCCGGCGAGCGGGACTCTGCGTGGAGGTTCGGCTCTGAGTGGATAATGGACGGGAGCCAGGTGCCCCCAGAATCCATTTGTGCCCTCCGTGATGTTTCTGAAGCCTTTAAACATAATCGTCTTCTCTCCGGAGACATCTCAGAGCTCAGGAGGGACAAACGCTTCGTTCTCTGTCACTCCTACGCTGGATCCTGACCCAAATATCTGCTCTTCAAGAGTTATCACCTCAAACTGTTTCACCCCCCCAGAGGCCCAAAAGTTCATCACGTCAGGAACAACAGAGGAAGGACGGAGACCGGGACGAGCAACGCAGACTTACACAGGAGGAAACTCTTTTACAAACAGAAGATTCTAACCAAATACCAATACAGGAAGTGATCTACGGTTAGTGACATGGGGGGGTGTTGGAGAGAGGGATAGAGGGAGGTGAAGAGAGAGAGGGATGATAGTGGGGAGACGGATAGTAGTAGTTGTAGCAGCTGGAGTCTGGACCACGTCCACAGCAGCAGAGATTCAGAGGAACCTACGAGACAAGGGAGCTCAGGGACTCCAGAAAGGTCTAAGAAAAGAGAGAAGAGAGGGAGACCAGAAGAAAGAAAAAGAGGAGAATAAATGGTGAAGGAAAGACAGAAGAACAAAGAGAGAAAGAAAGAAGAAGAGAATGGCAGGAAAAATGAATGAAAGAAAAAAAGGAAGACAGGAAAAGAGAGAAGTGAAGAAATAAAGGAAGAAGGAAGGAATGAAAGAAAAAAGAAAAGAAAGGAGGAAAGAAAGAAGCAAAAAAGAAGGAAGGAATGAAAGAAAGAAAGAAAGAAAGAAAGAAAAAGGAAAGAAAGGGAGGAAGGAAGGAATAAAAGAGAGAAAGAAAGAAAGAAAGAAAGAAAGAAAGAAAGAAAGAAAGAAAGAAAGAAAGAAAGAAAGAAAGAAAGAAAGAGGAAAGAAAGGAAGGAAGGAATAGAAAGAAAGAAAGAATGGTTTGTAACTTTAATGGGACAGGAAGAGTTAAAGTGAGAGACAGGCAGAGAGAGGAGAGAGAGGGAAAGACAGGATCCCAGTGTGTCAGTCTAAGCCTATAGCAGCATAACTAAGACCTGGTCCAAGCCTGATCCAGCTCTAACTATAAGCTTTATCAAAAAGGAAAGTTTGAAGCCTACTCTTAAAAGTAGAGAGGGTGTCTGCCTCCCGGACCCTGACTGGTAGATGATTCCAAAGGAGAGGGGCCTGATAACTGAAGGCTCGACCTCCCATACTACTTTTAAAGACTTTAGGTAGGATGAGCAGGCCTGCATGTTGGGAGCGTAGAGTTCTAGAGGGGTAATAGGACACTATGAGCTCTGCAAGCATAGTGCATTGTTTTGGTGTTTTAGTTTGGACCAGGATTCTTCAGGACCAGGACATGTTAGTGGTTTATAGAGATCCTGAGTTCTTCATCTTAATGTCAGATCAGATGTATGGCTGCACGTCCGTTTCAGGCGTCTGCAGTTTGTGCGTTTTGAATCTGAGTTATGAAAATGACTTGCATGTGTTTTTATGTCTCCTGGATTCTTAGTAAGGGGATTATACCTCTTAGATTCTTCCGCCCCTCCACATGTCTGACCCGTCTCCTCCTGAGCTCTGCACAGTTAGACTCCGTCGTGTTGTGGACCCGTCCCGGCCTCAGACTGCAGACTCACGCAGTAACCTGAGAGCTGCAGAGCTTTATGGTTTCTCTGAGTTCCTCAAACAGTAAACAGAGAAAACCTCCCGCATCTGGATCTTCATCTGCCCGTGTCATCACTTCGCTCACCCCAGACTCCATTTAACCTCTGGTACAACCGAGGCTCCTGTGATTCGTCCGCGGGCTGTGATGTCAGTGTGTGGCCCGTTTCACCGCCGTCCTGATTCACGGCCTCCTGCTCGCCGTAAATCTGCCAAACTACCTGAGCGTCTTCATCCAGCGCTGTCCAAAACATCTCCCCGACCGCTCGGTCTGGGCGTGTGCCAGTGATTTTAGGTCTGCAGAGATCATTACAGGTATTAGTTACCTCCCCCTCCCCCCCTCCCTCATTAAACATGCTGAATCCATTTGTTTAGCAAGCAGCTGAGGGAGCGATGGAGCGCTCGCCGGGCCGGGGATTGATTTATTAACGCTGATTTCGGCCTCAGAGACCGTCCTGATGATGATCGCTCTGCTGCAGGAATTTCAATGGAGACGATGAAGATTCTCATCACCTGCCGAAGACGGACTTTAATGGACGTTAATGTGAAGGACGCAGAATAAATCCATCAGTCAGAAGGACGAATATTTCTGCCAAAGTGCCAAAAAATGTATGGAAGGCCAAAGCTGCCAGAAAGAAAGGAACGTGTCAAAGTGATCATAAAGTACATTATGGAGTAAAACTCATCAGAGTGTGATATCATGAGTCCGTCTTTACTTTACTTCAATCTACATAATAAACATCTACACCTGTAAATAATCAATAAAATAATAAGATTTGTAATTTAAAGTCATTCAAAATAAATAAAGAATACTCCCTAAAAAAGAAAATGTGTTTATTATTCGTTCTCTTGCAGTAGATAAGAATGTCCCTTTAATGGAGGTTAAATTATGGCCTTCTTATTTAAATGTAAAATAACTATTTCTCATTATTTGACAAATTAAATGAACATGGAGACACTTTAAATATAAGTTAGAATTTTAAAATGTGAAGGTTACTTAACGTCTGTTTTTTCATTTCTCAACAGCTAATTCTATCAAGAATTGTAACATATTTTCAGATTTTTTTTAAAGTTTTAATTTATGTATCTTTTTCTATATATATCTATTTATTAATTTAAGCTGAAGAATTTAAGAAGTTGTCTTTTGATTGAGATTAAATGCATTGTTTACTTAACTTGTTAAATATTATTGTCTTACTTTTGTTTTCAGTGTTTTTGGCACTAAAGGTCCTCCATATTTTCTGCCACTCAGTGCTGTCAGAGTATTACATTTATTTATGTATTTATTTATTTGTGTATTAAAAGCAGAGGTTTTGTTTAGACTATTGTGATCCCATAGTCTGTCTGTCCCTCTGAATAAGTTATTCTAAGTCTTTTTTGGGGGGTGATTAAATGTATGGTTCATTTAACATGAAAACATTATTGTCTTGCTTTTGTTTTATAGTTTTTAGGCGCTAAAGGTCCTCCATATTTATTTGCCAGTATAACACTTATTTATTTATTTATCAGCATTAAATATCTTGTGTAGATGATCTGTAGTCTCCCGGTCCATCTGAATAATTTGTTTCAAGTTTTACTTTTTTTTTTTTACAACATTACATTTGTGGCTTGTTATATGTGTTAAATCAAATTTATTTTCTTGCTTCTTTTTAGAATTTTGGCACTAAAGGTCCTCTGTATAATTCTGCCAGTCCATGCTGTCATGGTATTTATTTATTTAAGTTGTTGAAATTAAGAAGTTGTCTTTTGAGAGATTAAATGTATTGCTTGCTTAACTTGTTAAATATTATTGTTTTGCTTTTGTTTTCAGTTTTTTTGGCACTAAAGGTCCTCCATATTTTTCAATGTATTACATTTATTCATTCATTTATTGGCAGTAAATGTATTGTGAAGGTAATCCCATAGTCTGCTGCTCCATTTGAAGGAGTTGTTTCAAGTTGGACATATTTTTACAAAATTAAAAAAATTTAAATATTGCTTGTTATACATGTTAAATTTTATTTATTTTCTTGCTTCTTTTTAGTATTTTGGCACTAAAGGTCCTTCGTATAATTCTGCCGGTCCATGCAGTCATTGTATTTATTTATTTATTGGCAGCTGATATTCACAGTCGGACTCTATTTAAGACTTTAGTCAGACTATGCAGGTTGACTTTTTCTTGTTTTTTAGGGGGGTTATTTTGGCAGTAATGACCCTCCATACAATACGCTGATCAATATGGAGTGGGTGTTTATTGTCCGATTGCATTAGAATAAAAAATTTTTAGTCTGAGTATTTTCTACAGACTGAATTTACAGCTTTTTAATTCACTTAATCATATTATATATTAATATTATTTAAGGTATTTTTTAAATTTAGTTTTTTGGCAGTATTTGTCTCCCATACAAATCTGTATGCACATCCTGTTAGAGTGTTTATGGATGGTCTTTATTATTATTTTATCAGAGTATTAAAAGTTATCAAGAGGTTTTTTTGTCGTCCATTATTTTGGCAGTAAAGGTCCTCCATATAAATCTGCGTGTCCATCACAGTCTGACTTTATATATTTGTATTTAATTATTGAACATATTGTTTTCATGTTTGTTGTTTTATTTTGGCAGTAATGATCTGCAGTCAGACTGTAGTCATATTATTATTTTAGGTATTTTTTACTGTAGTTATTGGCAGTAATTGTCTCCCATAGAATCTGTAGGAACATGTTTACAGTTTGACTTTATTTTAATTTAATCAGATTATTCAGTTGCTAGTTAATCCTTTTATTTTATTTTGGCAGTAATGATCTCCCGTATATATCTGTGGCTCCATCTTGTTAAAGTGTTTACAGCCTGACTTTATATTTTATTAACTAACATAACATCCTCATGTTTAGTTTGGTTTGTGTTGTTTTGTTTTGGCAGTAACGCTCCTCCGTACAGATCTGCGCGTCCATCTGGAGAAGGTGTTTACAGTCTGACTGTCAGGAGAGACGGTTCGACATGAGCGATGAAACGCTATCTGCACGCTGCATCCACAGATGTTTGTGCGATATTATGTTGGAGGTGCCCAGCTGTCTCTGCTGATTCTCTCTCCTCTGTTTCAGGCCGAGCTCTCAGATATGTTTTATGATGAATCTACATATTTCCTCTCTCCGGGGGGACACACATTATTGGGAAGCACTCGATCTCTGCCTCCATTTCCTGTCGGCCGTAATAGCTTCCAGGTGAGAGGTGTTCCTGGGCCCTCGCCTGGGAATGCTTATTAAAACTGTTTTCCTATTGATACAGTTGGTTTGATACTTACCAGCTTTGACAAAGTAAAGATCTCATGTTTGGCGTAATATTACAAGGGAAACATAAGTGAGTTATTTGGCCTCGACGTGCTGGAAACGCAGCGTTGTTAAAGCGCAGGCCCTGAAACCTGAAGCGGGGTCCCTCGGCCGCATTTGGTTTTCATTATTTTTTAGCTCGAAAAATTTAACAATAGCACCCAGGGATTAAGTCATGGAGCGGGTCGCAGCCAAGCCAAACATCCTGCCTCCTCCAGAAAAATGAAGACAGATGAAGGAGGGAAGCAGGTGTAAAGTGTCCTCACAGGGAGGTGTGCAGGAGCCTGTCCTCTGCAAACATCTCACCCAGGAGGAGGGGAGGAGGTGGAGGGGAGGAGGAGAGGAGGAGGAGAGGGGGAGGAAATGAAAACAACAGTTAAAGAGGTTTTCTAAACTCCGGCTCACTCGGAGCTGTTCATGGGAACTGTTAGAGGAACTGATGGTGTGTTTAATGGGAGGGGAAACAGGCTGCACTCGCCTCTATTTATTAGCCTGGTTTCCTAAGTGTGTGTGTGTGTGTGTGTGTGTGTGTGTGTGGCCTGTCACTAAAAGCATGAAGGCTAAAGTATTAAAGTTATGCAGTTAAAGTGCACAGCTGATCTAAGCTCCACACTTCACGTCTTCCTGTACAGATCTTTATTTATAAAGCGCCAAATCACAACAAAAGGTTCTCCTCAGACTCTTTCCAAACACAGCCGGTCTAGACCGGACTCTACGTTCTATTATTAACAAAGACAGCATCAGGACAGGATCAGATCCAGTCCCATCTCACAGACAGGACTCAGTCTGATCTCATCTTAATCCACCATGAGCAGAGCACTTTGCAGCATTTAGCAAGTTACAGTGGCAAGGACAAACTTCCTTTAACAGGCAGAAACCTCCAGCAGGACCAGACTCATGTTAGACACACATGTTAAATATTAGGTTCAGACTCAAGTTGCACTAAATACATAAAATCCTCTGATTTATTTTTTCTTACACCTTTTAAAAAGGTCCCTTCTCCTCTTTGTCCTCAGGGGGAGAATGAATCAGAAGGTCTAAAACCCGGCTCTTATTGAATCTTTAGCACTGAATATTAAAAGCTGTTGAATGTTGAACTTTCAATATTGTTGACTTCAGTTATTTGTTGTGATTAGCTGTGGCTACATTATCTTTAACAGCAACCGCTGTGGACAGCCTTCAATGCCAGTTACTGTGTTCATGAAGTAGTCTTTGATTATCTTGGGATCACTGTTAGTAGTGTCTGCCTCCATCCACATTATGTGGCGACTAAATCCGTCAATGCAACGTTACCTCCTGCCATACGGCTTCAGTTTATCATAAGAATCCATAAGCCACAGGGTGTTGGGACCTCTGTTGTTGTACTGCCGACGATGCATTTACAAATTTATTCTCATAAATTGAAGTTAATCCCATGAATGTACTTTCTTTTTTTTACGTGGCCCTAATCCTCCTCTAGTCAATGTTTTTATAAACTCAGAGTTTTGACTTTTTCGTCAGTTTGCATGAAAACAGAAGATTTCTGAGCCGGTACAGTGAACACATCGACTCTTTGAACGTTTCAGTCTGAGTCAAAAATAAAGCTTCAAATATTAAAAAGCTCAGTCAGACAGTTTCATATGTCTCCTTTTAACAAACAACAATCTCTGCTCGGTTTTACTGAGCTGCGAAACTCATGATGTCTCTGTTTTACGTATCAGGTGTTTATTAAGTCTCCTCTTTAGACGAAGCATTAACTGTGTGTGTGTGTGTGTGTGTGTGTGAGAGCCTCGTATTAATGCTGTCAGAAGCATGAAGGTGGTTATGTGTCAGTTCACACACACACACACACTCTCTCAGAGACGTCTCTTTCAGCAGCTGCGTGGACTGAATTAAACGAAGCGTGCGTTCTGAGTGACGGCGTCTCCTGGATTCACTTAACGTGTGAACAACAGTCGAAGCTCGGCGCTCTGAGACTGATCAGGTAACACCTGTCAGCACACCTGATTTATCACACCCACTTCAAACAGTATCAACAGTGTGGACGCTTTGAAAGCTGTAAAAAAATCAACTGAACACTTCCTCCGAACCGAGCTGACGGAGGATTATTCTAAAAACACTTAATGACAAAAAAAACGACAAAAAAACGACAAAAAACGACAAAAAACGACAAAAAAACTTAAAAAATGACAAAAAAACGACAACAAAAATGACAACAAAAACGACAAAAAATGACAAAAATGACAAAAAAAGGCTAAAAAACGACAAAAAATGACAAAAAATGACAAAAAATGACAAAAAATGACAAAAAAAAACGACAAAAAATGACAAAAAATGACAAAAAATGACTAAAAAAGGCTAAAAAAACGACAAAAAACGACAAAAAAATGACAAAAAATGACAAAAAAACGACAAAAAATGACAAAAAATGACAAAAAAGACAAAAAAAGGCTAAAAAACGACAAAAAAACGACAAAAAACGACAAAAAACGACAAAAAATGACTAAAAAAGGCTAAAAAACGACAAAAAATGACAAAAAATGACAAAAAATGACAAAAAAAAACGACAAAAAATGACAAAAAATGACAAAAAATGACTAAAAAAGGCTAAAAAACGACAAAAAATGACTAAAAAACTACAAAAAACGACAAAAAATGACAAAAAACTACAAAAAATGACAAAAAACGACAAAAAACGACAAAAAACGACAAAAAATGACAAAAAAACGACAAAAAACTACAAAAAATGACTAAAAAACGACAAAAAATGACAAAAAAACGACAAAAAACTACAAAAAATGACTAAAAAATGACAAAAAATGACAAAAAACGACAAAAAAATGACAAAAAATGACAAAAAACTACAAAAAATGACAAAAAAACGACAAAAAACGACAAAAAACGACAAAAAATGACAAATGATGTCAAACTGAGAGGACGACCCGAAGATTTCTGTTCTTACAGTTCAGGACGATGCCTTCAGGTGTTTGAAAACAGCTCGTCATCGTTCTGTGCTAAACAACATGAAATCTACAACTAACAAAAACACTTAATAATACGACTTTATGTCACAGAAAACTCTTCAAACTCTTTGTTTTAGACCTTTGACAGACGACCAAAAACACATTTCAAGCACAAGATGAAACGGTTAAGAATACAACTTCAGAGAAACTCAACATTTTGTTCAACAGCTTTGTTGGTGTAATACCCTTCATGCAGACGAGCTTCACACAGAAGAGACTGAAACATTACAGAGATCTATAAATAATAAAAGACTGAAGCAAGAAGGGGACATGAGCTGATGTTTAGTTGAGTCTCACCTGTGTTAATAACTCTGTATTTAGTTCCTCTATTTCCCCTGTCCTGTTTTGGATCATTGTACGTCTTCCTCGTGTTTTATTTTAGATCTTTTAGATTTTTACTTCCTTTTTATTCTTTTATTAAAACCTTTTATTTTAATCTGCACTTGGCTCCTCCTTCCTCTGTTTTTCCCGACGTGACAGAAGGATGATAATTAAATACTTTCACATAAAATAAAAACACACAGAAAGAACAACAAGAAATGTAAGAATCAATACGATTAACTAAAATCAATGAAGAGATCAATAAAAACTAAATCAGAATCAGAAATACTTTATTTATCCCGGGGGGGGGGGGGCATTCAGTCATTGACGAGCTCTTATAAACAGGATGTAAGAAAGTTGGATATTAATAGAAGAAGGAATAAAATAAGATATAAATATAAATAAAATAAAATAAAGATATTATTTGTATTTATTTATTTAATGTGTTTATATATATATATATGTATATGAATATATATATAAACACCTGCAAAGAAAAAACAAGAAAAGTGAAATTCCACCAAAATAAATAAATACTTATATAAATTATTAAATAATTAAATAATTAAATGAATAATTAAATTACAGGTGACGCTGTTTTGCGAGTTTTAATTATGTGTTCATTTTTTACTTTTTGTGTGTTTTCTGATTTGTTGTTTTTGCGTTCATCATTTTATTGAACGTTCCTGTTTTTGATTATTTTTGACCGACTTTGCAGGAGTTCATCATCCAATCAGTCCCATCAGTAAAGATTCATCCAGTTAAATCATTGTTTTTATCACCATACAAAAAAATAAATGAGACAAAATGAGAACACAAACCTCTAAAAGTTCAGTTTTATGGTCTCTCCTCCAGGAGGGATCTGATTCAGATACTTACAGTGAATCAGGAGAGTGAGTGGTTGGTCTGTAGTGTATGATTTTATAAATGTAGTCATGTTTAGTTCAGAGCTTTACGTGATAAATTAAAGTGCTAGCGTCACGTTTTAAATGCCGACAGTTGAGGCCTCGGTCTCTACTGGACCGGAAAGGGAACCTGCAGCTGGAAGGAAGTCCGGTGCAGCGAGGGGTTAAATTTAGAAGAGGTGGTTTATCAGAGATCCTCTCTGGTGAGATATGACCGAGTGTTTGAGAAATGTTTGTTCACACTTTGTTCTGTAACGTGGTCTTTGAGTCGTCGTGTTTTTACCTTCCAGACTCTGAAGACCATCAGGACCGGTTCAGCCTCTGCAGACTCTCAGGACCGGTTCAGCCTCTGCAGACTCTCAGGACCGGTTCAGCCTCTGCAGACTCTCAGGACCGGTTCAGCCTCTGCAGACTCTCAGGACCGGTTCAGCCTCTGCAGACTCTCAGGACCGGTTCAGCCTCTGCAGACTCTCAGGACCGGGTCAGCCTCTGCAGACTCTCAGGGTGTGTGTTCCTGCGTCTCTCCCCTGGACGGGGAAACCGCTGCGGACTCTCCCTGAAATATTCTCTCTCTATTAAAGGTCGAGGTTGAGCAACACATGGTTTCGATGGACCCACATGAGGTTTCAGACTCTGGTCCAGAACCTCGTCCTTCCCAGGAAACTCTGCTGGCGAGCGTGAACCTTTGGACGAGTGATTTACATACCGCCTCCTCCTCCCGCTCAGAGCCGTGTTGGCGAGGGTCCGGTGTCATCGTGAGGGCCGGGCCCCGGGCGCTTCCTGTGAGAGATGACTTACAGTCGCCTGTCAGTACACACACACACACACACACACACACACACACACACACACACACACACAGTCGTATCTGGATGACATCATCAGCTCACAGGAAACACTCTAATTCTTTAACATTAAGAGCGCAGATGTATGGAGAGCAGTGGTGACATAATGTCACTAAACTCCTCTCCTCATCCAAAGCAAACACACCTGCACACGCTCCGTCCCTCCTCCTCCTCCACCTCCTCCTCCTCCTCCTCTTCCTCCTCTTCCTCCACCTCCTCCTCCTCCTCCTCCTCTGATTATAAAGTATTCCAAGTATTCATGAAGCCAAAACATCAGCAACATGAGTGCTGAGAAATCTTCCTCCTGAAGCTGCAGCTGGTTTCAACACTCGCCTCCTACAGAGAGAAGTGTTTGAATGCACACCTCGTCTCCTTGTCTCCTTCTCTCCTCATCTCCTCCTCTCTTAGTCCTCTTCGTCTCCTCGTCTCTTCTCTCATCTCCTCGTCTCTTTGTCTCTTCCTAGCTTCATCTTCTCGTCTCCTTGTCTCCTCTCTTAGTATTTTCGTCTCCTTGTCTCTTCTCCTCGTCTCCTCATCTCCTCGTCTCTTCCTATCTTTGTCTTATCCTCTCCTCATCTCCTCGTCTCTTCCTCTCTTTGTCTCCTCTCCTCATCTCCTCTTCTCTTCGTCTCTTCCTGTCCTTCTTGCCTCATCTCTCTGTCTCCTCCTCTCCTCGTCCTCTCGTCTCTTCGTCTATCTTCCTCTCCTCGTTTCCTGGTCTCTTCCTCTCTTCCTTTCTTCATTTCCTCGTCTCTTCATCTCTGTCTCTCTTCCTCTCCTTGTCTCTTCATCTCTGTCTCCTCGTCTCTTCCTCTCCTCGTCTCTTCCTCTCTTTCTCTCTTTCTCTCTTCCTCTCCTTGTCTCCTCATCTCTTTTTCTCCTCATCTCTTCATCTCCTTGTCTCTTCCTCTCTTTCTCTCTTCCTCTCCTTGTCTCTTCATCTCTGTCTCCTCGTCTCTTCCTCTCCTTGTCTCTTCCTCTCTTTCTCTCTTCCTCTCCTTGTCTCTTCATCTCTGTCTCCTGGTCTCTTCCTCTCCTGGTCTCTTCCTCTCTTTCTCTCTTCCTCTCCTTGTCTCTTCCTCTCTTCGTCTCTTCGTCTCCTCCTCCCCTCGTCTCTTCGTCTCCTCCTCTCCTCGTCTCCTCGTCTCCTCGTCTCTTACAGTTGGCCGATCTGACTCTCACTTGCTCTCAGCTGTCAGTCTTCACAGCTCAGATGAACTCTGTGATTGTGGAACTTAAATACGCAGGAATGTAACATCCTATTATTTTAGTTCTCAAATAGACGAGCAGCCCCTGAACGCATCACCGTCTTCAGGTCCTCAGGAGGAAACACCTGCAGAGGATCAGGACTCCACGGAGGATCAGGACTCCACGTTAGTTGGATCCGTGTTCCTGATGGTGAGATAAAACTCGACCTTGTTTTCATCTCTCTCTCTCTCTCTCTCTCTCTCTCTCTCTCTCTCTCTCTCTCTCTCTCTCTTCGTTCTTCTGGATTTAACGGACGAATATCGACGCCTCGAGTCTGAGCGTTTCCCCTCCAGGATCCTTCTCTGGAGCAAAGAGACGCCATGTTTGGAAAAGAGGGTCGAAAAGGAGGAGTCAGCGAATGCTTCGTTATCTAAGATAGTTTGAGGATGACGGGAGAAACATCAAATCTAAACCCGGAGGAAAGAAGGAAACAAGGAACACCAAATGTTAGAGTTTATTTACCAAACGTGACGAGAACAACTTTAAATCCAAACTCTAAAAACAGGAGATAAACTCTGAGGACGCGCGTGACGTCGATGTGGAGACACGAGCTCACGTGAGTTCTTGTTGGATGATCAAGTAACAGGAACAGATTGAGTTGCGTGCACGAATGACGCTTCACTCGCTTAAAGGTCTGACGTCAGCGGTCCAATCAGCATGGAGATCCTTCGGTGACGTGTGAGGTGAGGCACGGACTGATGGACCAGATGCTAGGATGTTAGCTCTGCCCAAATTTGCATCGCCGGCCTCTCGTCTTTGGGGACCCCCGTGCACGAAATTAAACAAGCTAGAGAAAGAGTCATTCGTGCAAATTAAACGAGTGAACTCAGAAGATTCTGGCGTTCAAATACGAACAAATGAACTTCTTGTTACGTTCCTGCATGAATGCATCAACACGTCAGGCTGTCAGAGCTGCGTCCTCCATGTGATGCAAAGTTTCTTTATGAACACTTTCTCATGTGCATGTGTGTTAAACCTCCACCAATCAGCTGCCTCCACACCAAACCTCTCCCCTCTGTGAAGAAGAAGAAGAAGAAGAAGAAGAAGAAGAAGAAGAAGAAGAAGCAGAAGAAGAAGAAGAAGAAGAAGAAGAAGTCCTGACCAAGCGTTTCTGACTCACCAGATCCATCACAATGTGTCCGAGCTGTTAACAGCAACGCAGCACTTCTTCTTCTCCTGCTGAATGTGAGTTGGTCCGTGTTCAGCTCTTCTTCTTCTTCTTTGGGGGAATGTGAGTTGGTCCGTGTTCAGCTCTTCTTCTTCTTCTTCGGGGGAATGTGAGTTGGTTTGGGTTCAGCGTGCTCTGGCAGCGGGAGTCTGAGTCTGCTCGTCTCCGGTCAGAGGTTTCCTTTGCTGAAGCCTCGGGCGTCTCTCCATCCATCCAACAAACTCATCAAGGCTGCTGCTGACACTGGAGATGAAGCTCTGCCAAACTCCACTCCTCTTTATTTACATATCACCTTTCATACATTCAAGCATGCAGCTCAGAGAGCTTCACTGAGAACAGAGAGACAGGAAACAACAGCAGAGGGTGAAAAGATACAACAAGATAGAGGAAAGAGATACAGAATACTCAAAAATAAAATCAATACAATAAAATCAGAGAAATAAAATAAATATCTAGTAAAGTAAAACCAAGAAACGGCAGAAAAATAAAGTAAAGATAAAACAAAATGAATAAATATAGAATAAAAAGAAATAAAAATGATGCTAAAACAATGTTCATAATAGTTAGAATGCAGTCCTGGTCTTAAATCTTCAGTTCACTTTTAAACACACTCAGATGTTTGGAGCAGGGAGTCTGAGAGGAGCTTTAAACACATGCAGAGGAATGATCCAGGACGATGTGATCAGTGGAAGTACAGTGAGAATGAAACAAGAATGTTTCCACCTCACCTCAGCCTCCGTCTCTGCTGATACTGGGCCGGTCTGGTCCTCCATGATGAAAACCAGACTTCCTGTTTGGGTTGTGAAGGTCTGATAAAGACCACCGCAGACCTTCAGACCTTCAGACCTTCAAAAGCACTTATCATGCTCTGAAGGAAAGTTTCTCTGAGAGCAGGGAGCGTTCAGGACGGACCAGTCTACTTGAGAACGTGGCCTACATTGATCTGGTCCAGATCTCTGAGCTACTCTTTATCATTAACCCTTATTTATTTATTTATTTATTTATTTATTTATTCAATTAAACTTTTTATATTCTTGTTTTTATTTTGATGCTTTTACTTATTTTTAATTTCATGTATCTTATATTTGTTGGTGTTCTTAAGTCTCTCCATCTAAATCTGTTTTTAAAAAACTGCAGTTCCTCGAGTGTCCACTAGAGGCTGGCTGCAGAAACACAGGAAACCACATACACACCCATTCAAAGAAGATGATCTTTACAGCAGAAATAGTACCTACTTAGGAAGGTAGGTAGGAAGAAAAAACAAAGAAAGAAAGCAAGAAAGAAAGAAGGAAAGAAAGAAAGACAGGAAGAAAGAAGGAAGGAAGGAAGGAAGGAAGGAAGGAAGGAAGAAAGAAAGAAAGAAAGAAAGAAAGAAAGAAAAAAGAAAGGAATGAAAGAAAGAAAGAAAGAAAGAAAGAAAGAAAAAGGAATAAAAGAGAGAAAGAAAGAAGAAAGGAATGAAAGAAAGAAAGAAGGAAGGAAGAAAGAAAGAAGGAAAGACTGAAAGAAAGAAAGAAGGAAGAAAGAAAGAAAGAAAGAAAGAAAGAAGGAAAGACTGAAAGAAAGAAAGAAAGAATCTTTCAGGTTCAGGGTCTGAATTTGAAATTAATAATTTTCAGATTCTGGATTTTTGATGTCTTTAGATTCAGAGTCAGACGGCTCAAACATGCCGACTGTGAACTAGGTCACGCCCACACAGTCATAAGTGAGGCCACGCCCACACAGTCATAGGTGAGGCCACGCCCACACTGTCCTGAGAAATGCTCTGACCTGTAAAATCAGCTGTTTTTGGACAGAGTTTTTTCAGAGTTATTGATGTTTATTTTCACTCAGATTTTTGTTGAAGCTTGATTTAATGTAATTTTCATATTCTAAGTGAATTTTAAATATTCCCTTTACGTGTCCTGAGGCTTTAAAGACACGTAAACAGACATGAGATTGAAACACCGTGAGACACTGACTCTAAACAGGACAAAGGACAGCTCAGGGTTCAAGCCAAATGTAATCTTTATTAGACTGTTTCTGTACAAAAAGCACTGGATCACAGGAAAAACAGAACTGAACCCAAATCAACAGAAAACATGCATCTATTTACAGCATGGCCAGAGACAGAGAAAGGAAAGACAGCGGGGCGTTTCTCCCCGGCTGTATTCTAAAGACATTAATTAAACATTGTGCTTTGATATACTTTGATGATATATTTCATATTTCACAAAGATGCAGTACCTCTGCCCTCTTTCACATTGAGGAAAAACATCGAAGAAAGTATACTCTGCAGTCTTTAAAACCTCGGCTGAAAACAAAAAACAGGACGAGGGTGAGAAGCCAACTTTCTACAACTGTGACCGGAAAACAAACGAGTGTTAGCAAGCGGTTAGAAAAGACGGACGGGAGTGTGCGCTGCGTGACGGCTCGCTCTGCGCGCCGCGCTTCATCTGGGTTCGCTGATATAAAATGGCTTTTCCCGCAGACGCCGCCGAGACGTTCACGCAGGCGCGCGGACAACGAAACGGCGTGCGTGAACGTCCGTCCGTCCGCCGCCTGCAGGGTTCTGTCAGCGCTGCTCGATTTGCATAAAGTGAAAGTTTAATCAAACTTCTGATTCCTGTCCGGCTTTTATTTCCAAACTGACAGACTCGGGGATCTTTGCTGTTCGGGGAATCAGATCGGAGTGGTTTACAACAGGATGAACATTTCATCAGTTCTTCATGATGAAAGGATGAGGCACAGATTTTAAGATCTGTGTCCTGAAATGATAAAAGACTGAAGAACATTTTAAAAGTTTTAAGGCCTTTATTTGTAAATGATGAATGAATTTAGATTTGTGACGGGACATTCGGATGACTTTGGGATAAAAGTACGACTGTGAGCGAAGAGGGATGATTCTGTGTTTGAGATACAAATCTCTCATTACAAAAACAATTCTCAAATCAAGTTTTATTTTGTGTTAATCTTAAAGATTAAATATGTTTTTTTATTTAAAGATCTGTGATCTAAACTATGAGAAGACGAAATGAAATATTGAGGGTGAAAAATCAATTTAGCAAATTTTGCTAAAAGTAGAAAAAAAAATAAAGTTAAGTTAGATTTTTTTATTATTTATTATTTTTGTGTAGAAATCATAATGATTGAATTTCTTCTTTAATTTTGGTATCAGTGTCCTAAATGATTAAAAGACTAAATTAAATATTAATGATGAAAAATTTGATTTTGTAAATTTTACTCAATGTAAAAAAATTACCTAGATTTAATGTAAATGTTTTTTATTCTTATTGTTATTTATTTATCATTTTTTGTTTACTACTCATTACCATTAAATTTGATTTTTGATTTAAGGATTTGCTACCTAAGCCATTCAAAGACTAAATGAAATATTGAGGGTGAAAAATTAATTTTGCTAAAGGTTAAAACAAACAAAACTAAAATTAAGTTTAATTTCTTAATTTTTTTTATTATTTATGATTTTTACTTTTACTTAGTTATCATAATTATTGAATTTTCTTCTTTAATTTTAGGATCAGTGTCCTAAATTATTAAAAGACTAAATGAAATATTGATGGTGAAAATTGTATTTTTTAAATTTTAATAAAAGTAAAAAAAAAAATCTAAAATTAATGTAAAAGTTTTTTTTCTATTATTGATTATGTATCATTTTTGTTTGTTAATCAAAACCATTACATTTGTTTTTTAATATAAGAATTTGCCTCCTAAACCGTTAAAAGGCTGAATGAAATATTGATCATGAAAAATACATTTTGCAAAATATTTTTTTTTTTGTACTAATGGAGTAAATGTAAACATTATAATTATTGGATTTCAGGATTTGAAAATTAGGATATATCATAAAAACTGCGATTCAACCACTGAAATAAAACTTGTAATTAATCTTAAAAAATAAAAAGATATGTATCCCGAAGTTAAAGCTCCTGTGAGATGTTTTCAGCCGGTTAGAAACATGAACTGAAATGACCTGATGCCTCTATACACTGATGATGTGCTCCTGTATGTTGATGATGTGCTCCTGTATGTTGACGATGTGCTCCTGTATGTTGACGATGTGCTCCTGTATGTTGACGATGTGCTCCTGTATGTTGACGATGTGCTCCTGTATGTTGACGATGTGCTCCTGTATGTTGACGATGTGCTCCTGTATGTTGACGATGTGCTCCTGTATGTTGACGATGTGCTCCTGTATGTTGACGATGTGCTCCTGTATGTTGACGATGTGCTCCTGTATGTTGACGATGTGCTCCTGTATGTTGATGATGTGCTCCTGTATGTTGACGATGTGCTCCTGTATGTTGACGATGTGCTCCTGTATGCTGACGATGTGCTCCTGTATGTTGACGATGTGCTCCTGTATGCTGACGATGTGCTCCTGTATGTTGACGATGTGCTCCTGTATGTTGATGATGTGCTCCTGTATGTTGACGATGTGCTCCTGTATGCTGACGATGTGCTCCTGTATGTTGATGATGTGCTCCTGTATGTTGACGATGTGCTCCTGTATGTTGACGATGTGCTCCTGTATGCTGATGATGTGCTCCTGTATGCTGACGTCCTGGTTTGCTTTTTGAGCTCACAAACAAAGATTGAGTTTTATGAAGTTATTTCAGTGCGTGAAGCTGCAGCTTGAGGGTGAGTGACCGCTGTAGTTATCGTAATATAAGTCGTCTTTTAAGATATTGAAATACGTCGGAGAAAAGAGGGATGGTGGAATATTCAGTCATCTTATTATCGAGCTGTTTTCACTCTTTCCACTGAGTCACATGTTTGTTAAAATAAAGCATGGAGAGATTCAGGAATAATGAGTACAGGACATAATCAGCAAAGAGGTGTCAGATATCACTTTGTCCACAGGGGGCGCCAAAGTTCCTCACAGGAGCTTTAACTAGTTTTATTGAAACAACAAAAAGGTGTTTTCACTGTCGGCATGTAAAAGACTAACAAGTGCTCAGAAGAAGAACTTTTTTTTACGGGAACCTGAGGGATAAATGTTAAAATAATAAAATAATCGTGTAACTTCTTCGGTTTGACCGGAGAACTTAAAATCTGCACGATAAGAGGGAACTTCGTGTTTGTCAGTCGTAAGGCATCAAACGGGACCTTTAGTGGCGGTTTAATCCGATCGATGGCGAGCTTGCATTTCAGAGCAGGAACACGGTTGCATAAGTAAACGATCCAGATTGTGCGCAACGACGAGAACAGCACCATCAACAACAACAACAACAACAACAACAACACAAACATGGACGGACGTTTCCTTGAGATCAGTGACCAAAAAAACTTCTCCAATCTGCCTCCTGTTTTTTTAAAATCAGTGGTTCTCACCGAGAAACACGAAGACGCAGGTCGGGTTGAGTAATAAGATGGATAAAATATCGTCTTTAAACACCGAAACCAAGAGATACGCTTGGTCCAAAAGTAAACGTGGAGGAATATCATGACGTTATAAGCTCCTGAAATATAAAAAATTTCACATGACAAGAATTTCCGCCATCTGAGAACGGCGGAAAAAAACATCGGTGCATATCGTTCTAGCTTCATCTTTTTTTTTTTTGTCAACTTTTAGCTTTTTTTTTTTTCTCTTTTTTGCTAAGATGCATTGCTCTCTTAATAAGTGCCCCAACAGAAAAAAAAATAGTGCATTAAGAAATAACCATGATTATACATTTCACAATAATACACAAAGGACGAGAAGAACCAGGGGAAACACAAATGATGCTGTTTACAAAAAGTTAAATATCGTATCGGAAAAAAGCATTTTATACAAAAGTGATGAAAGCCTTTTTTTAACGTCCTGCTTTCAAAAACAGGGGTGACCATGTCGTGACGTTTTTTGTTTTTACAAAAGGGTTTAATCCTCTCACTTGTTCACTCTTTTTACAATATCTAAAAGGTATTAAGACATCAAATGTGTTTACATATATATTTGAGACTATCATTCAGGCCTAAATCACAAAAGAACTCCCCAAAACATACTTTATAAATACATAGAAAATAAGCACAATCAGAAGAAGAAGAACAAGATCGGTACCTAAATGTGATTAAAACTGCTGCAAGCTTTTTCAGGGTTAAATCTACCGACTCCACACGCCCGCCAAACAGAACTACTGAGTTAAAGGAGATAAACAGAATATAAAGAAAGGAAAGCTCGGGCTGCCTGGACTTCATCACACAGATGTTAGTGTAACATCTGTTTCTGCACACGTCACGACTGCACTCTCCTCCCCTTTTTCAGAATATGAGACACAAACATCGTTCAAAGCTATGGTACACAAAGGAAAACGCTGAAAGACGTCTTACTCGTCAGAGAGTCTGCTGCTCTGCGGGGGGGAAAAGGGGGATTCTTGATTGAGAACAAATCTAGAAACCGTCCGACGGCTCGTCCAGATTTGAAAAAAAGGTTTCAAGAGGTTTTTCCTGGGGTCTGGACTCGGTCCGACTCAGGTTCAGCGTCCGACGGGAGCTTCTGATCCAGTAAGAATCTATCAGAGGGGTTTAAAGAGCTGGTTGAGAATATTCACCACACTACAGGTGCATGTCTTCACCTGGTTAGAGAGAGTTAAAGCTGGCAGTGAAGGGGTTAAAGAAAGGATCCAATAATATCAGACTTCACATCCCGCCTGGATTAAAGGTGCAGTCTGTTTTTTTGGACTTGCACCAAGTTTTACGGTGACTGTGAGAAAATGCGTCTCCCAGTCTGTTGAGAGGACTACAGATGAATCCAGTTTTGGTTTTTAGTCTCGTTCTGGTCTTAGGTTCCACTTTACCTGGTTTGTGCTGGGTCTTATGAATGTCCAGGTCCTGGGTTTAGGATCTGGTCCCATTCAGAAATCAGACAGATTTTAAAAAGTCTGCTCTGCTTTAAGTATCCTGATCTATCCTGTTTACTTCCTGTTTTTTTTATCCAATGAGATGGCATAATTTCTCTCTGATGTCATCGCTGTGATCAGAAGCTCTCGCAGGCCACGCCTCCTTCCTGTCTCACAGTGGTTCAAACTGACCCGAGACCTGATCAGTCTCACAGACTTCTGAAGTCAAACTAACTGTTCGTATTCACACCACATTACAACCGCAGGCCCCGCCCCCCCTTCAGTTCACTCCGCCCTGACCTTTGACCTCCTCTGATGGAGTGCTGCCCGTTTCCTGTTGAGCGTGTGCGGCGGCGGAGGCGGAGGCGGCGGCGGCTTCAGAGACTCAGTCCCACGGCGGACACGATGATGACGGTGATGAAGAGTTTTTTTCTCCTGAAGCAGAGAGGGATTGTGGGTAAATTAGAGTTAATCCAGGGGATGATGGGAAGGATTGTTCGTTGCTGTTGTTGTTCGTTGCGGCATTTCGAGTGGGCGCGGCCACCAGAAACTGAAGGGTGGGGGGGATCTGAAGGTGTCGGTCAGAAAGTCCTCCTCACATGGGGGGCACGATGAGACCGGCCATCGCTGTAAGACCACCAGAGAGAGAGAGAATCAGACGGACGGACAGAGGACGACTGGAATACACTCACATCATCCACCAAACACAACAAGTCAGCTCTCACTGACGTCTACGAGAAGCTCTCAGAGAGTCTGACGGTCTGACGGTCTAACCTCCAGGACTTCTTTTAAAAACTGTTTGACGTTAGAGTGTGTCGAACAAAACTCAAGACTGCACTCCCCCTCTTTGTTTTTCATTCATCAGAAAACAGCACAGAAACATTTAAGGTTCAAACCGATGGAATGTCTTTGCTCTGTAATGTTTGACTCTGCCTCCCGACTCTTTTGGACCAGAGTTTTAAAACTTGTTGAAGTCTTCCATCAACAATCCGTTACATTAAACCACGCTGTTCCCAAAAGGTGTGAAACACTGGGAAGCTTCTTTTCTAAATGTCAAATCCAATCAGGCTGTTTTCAGATTCTTCTTTTCACTGTTATTCTACGTCCTGGAATAAATTAAAATAAGAGGCCTCCTCTAGTCTCCAAAAGTAGTATGGGAGGGGGCGCTACTTAGCTCAGGGTGAAGCCTTAAGTTCAAATCTAAATCTTGGCCCAAAGGCATGAAAAGCCTAAAAATGTAGAATGGGAGGTAGATGATTCCAAAGGAGAAGTAACAGAAGACTTTACCAGTCAGGGTCCGGGAGGCAGACACCCTCTCTACTTTTAAGAGTAGGCTTCAAACTTTCCTTTTTGATAAAGCTTATAGTTAGAGCTGGATCAGGCTTGGACCAGGTCTTATTTATACTGTTATAGGCTCAGACTGCTATAGGCTTAAACTGCTATGGGCTCAGTCTGCTCTGGGCTTAGACTGCTAAAGATTCAGACTGCTATAGGCTCAGACTATTATAGGTTCATACTGCTTTGGCCTAGACTGCTAAAGGAGAGGTAATAGAAGACTTTACCAGTCAGGGTCTGGGAGGCAGACACCCTCTCTACTTTTAAGAGTAGGCTTCAAACTTTCCTTTTTGATAAAGCTTATCGTTAGAGCTGGATCAGGCTTGGACCAGGTCTTGGTTGTGCTGCTATAGGCTTATACTGCTATATGTTTATACTGCTATGATCTGAGGCTGCTATAGGCTTAGACTGATTTGGCCTAGACTGCTATGGGGTTACACTGCTTTAAGCTCAGACTGCTCTGGCTTAGACTTCAAAAGGCTCAGTCTGCTATAATCTTAGACTGCTTCAGGCTCAGACTGCTTTAGGCTCAGACTGCTATAGGCTAAGACTGATATAGGCTCAGGCTGCTACAGACTTAGACTGCTTTAGGCTCAGACCACAAGAACTCTTACACACCAAGCTATTTCCCCTCCTGTTCCTGTTTGTCTGCGTGTATATTGACCTACTAAGCTCTTAAAGTCTCTAAAAGTAGTATGGGAGGTCGAGCCTTCAGCTATCAGGCCCCTGTCCTTTGGAATCATCTACCAGTCAGGGTCTGGGAGGCAGACACCCTCTCTACTTTTAAGAGTAGGCTTCAAACTTTCCTTTTTGATAAAGCTTATAGTTAGAGCTGGATCAGACTTGGACCCAGCTCTTAGTTATGCTGCTATAGGCTTATACTGCTATATGTTCATACTGCTATGATCTGAGGCTGCTATGGGCTCAGTCTGCTATAAGTTCAGACTGCTTTAAGCTCAGACCACAAGAACTCTTACACACCAAGCTATTACCCCTCCTGTTCCTGTTTGTCTGCGTGTATATTGACCTACTAAGCTCTTAAAGTCTCTAAAAGTAGTATGGGAGGTAGAGCCTTCAGTTATCAGGCCCCTCTCCTTTGGAATCATCTACCAGTCAGGGTCCGGGAGGCAGACACCCTCTCTACTTTTAAGAGTAGGCTTCAAACTTTCCTTTTTGATAAAGCTTATAGTTAGAGCTGGATCAGGCTTGGACCAGGTCTTAGTTATTCTGTTATAGGCTTAGACTGCTTTAAGCTCTGACTGCTAAAGATTCAGACCTCTATAAGCTCAGGCTGCTATAGGCATAGACCGCTTTAGGCCTAGACTGCCTTAGACTTAAACTTCAAAAGGCCCAGACTGCTCTGGCTTAGACTGCTTTAGGCTCAGACCACAAGAACTCTTACACACCAAGCTATTTCCCCTCCTGTTTCTGTTTGTCTTCCTGTATAGTGACCCACAAAGCTCTGAATGATCAGACACCTTCCTATCTTAAAGAGCTCATAGTGACCTATCACCCCTACGCTCCCAACATGCAGGCCTGCTCATCGTACCTAGAGTCTCTAAAAGTAGTATTGGAGGTAGAGCCTTCAGTTATCAGGCCCCTCTCCTTTGGAATCATCTACCAGTCAGGGTCCGGGAGGCAGACACCCTCTCTACTTTTAAGAGTAGGCTTCAAACTTTCCTTTTTGATAAAGCTTATAGTTAGAGCTGGATCAGGCTTGGACCAGGTCTTAGTTATGCTGCTATAGGGGGCTCTGTGTCTCAGGTCTCCCTGTAGTGTCTCTCTTTGTTCTTGTATGAGTTTGTGTTTATATCCAGGTAACGTTAGGATCCAAATATCTTACCGGGAGTTCCTGAGCTCCCGTGTCCCGTAGGTTTTCTGTAGATATTTGCAAAAGTTTGTGTCAGTTTTTTTTATTTTGACACTTAAACCCAAAAAAAATTACATTTCTTGAATTCACTTTTTTTCTGCAGGTTGCTCCAATAAATCACAGAAAAGCAGAGAATGTGTGTGAGTTTGATTTCCCTGCGGTCGTGGTGGATCATTAGACTCTCTTCCTCGTTAGGACTCCGTGTTAAACACACACATGGATGATATCAGGTGTTTGTATCGTGTGCCAGAAGTTATGGATCAACTTTGACCTCCTCCACATCTCTCTAATATCTGATCACCATCACCGCTGGATGTCTGTGCGTCCCGGCGAGACGTGGACTGGAGGACAGCAGAGGACGGGGGTGCTGACAGGTGGGAGGGGGGGTGGGATGCTCACCCTGGAGGTTGCTGCCATTGGTGGTGGTGCAGGTGGGGGGCGGGGAGGTCTGTGGCCGCACGACGGGGGCGAAGGCGCTCTTCTGTTTGACTGCAGAAACCATATGGACAGGAGAGAATGAATAAGAGGGGAGGAGGAGGGGGGAGGAGGTGAGGGAGGAGTCCTACAGGGGGGAGGGGGGGGGTGGGGAGCGAGCAGGCAGGCGGTCAGAGGAGGTGAGTGATCGGATGGAGATGAGGTGTATCATGCAGGAGGATGAAGAGGAGGAGGAGGAGGAGGAGGAGGAGGAGGAGGAATGGTCCCTGCCTCACACCGGGCCGAGGTCATGCTCCGAGCACACACATCTGGCAAAGTTGATCCATAACTTGAAGGACTTTTATTAAAACACAAAAACCCAACCTGAGAGCAGCAGCAGCGTCACACACACACGCTGCACAGGTGTGTGTGTGTGTGTGTGTGAGTACGTGTGTGTTAATGTGTGTGTGTGGACAGGCGTCAGGTATCTCCTATAAACACATCACCTCAACTCCTCATGTGTCCTCTGTGAAGCTGAGTCCTGATTAAAGGAACAGTTCAACATCTTTGCAGAGGTGGAGTCAGGGTGGAGTTAGCCTAGCTTAGCATAAACCCTGGGAAACAAAGGGAAGCAGCTCGCCAGGCTCTGCGGAGGCGTGAACCTCCCCCCCCTGCAGCAGCCGATCACTCCTCTGCTCGTGATCCTGAGTCTGTAGGTGTTCAGAGATGCTGGTCTCTGTGTTATGGTTACTAAGAGCCGGGCGAGCTGTCTCCCTCTGACTCCATCCCGACTCCAGCTCTGAGAGCGGCGTCCACCTGAAGCTCTGACTCTCTCGGAGAAAGAGGAGAAGAAGGTTTCAGTAAATGTTGGACTGTTCCTTTACGAGCTTCCACAGAGTTTATGGAGCGCAGTGAGTCTGTAAATGATTCAAGGACAGCAGAGCTGAAGATGTAAAATGAAACGGAGGAATGTAAATGTGATTTATCGCTCCATGCCAACAACTCTCCGTCTGTCCTGGATCGCTGCGTTTTGGCTCCTCCGTGTTGTTTTTCTCTCTTTTTCCAGCTGATGGATTCGGCCCAAAGCGAGGATGCATGAATGCATGAAGGATGCAGTGAGGATGTTAGTGGGGTTAGTCGAGGAGGAGGAGGAGGAGGAGGAGGAGGAGGAGGAGGGGTGAGGAGGGGAGGATGGACAGGGGGACAGTCTGAGGAGGAGGGAGGAGGTGAACAATGCGTAGCAGTGTTCGGTCCACACACACACACACACACGCAGCAAAACACACATTCACACACACTCTCTCAAACACACACACACACACACACACACAGCGAGCCTCTGCGGAGGGAAGCTGTAGCTCAGCCAGGCGAGATGTGAGCCCACCTTTTGTTTGGTCGCCAGGGACGACAACATCACCTGGCAGGGAGACGCAGGTAGAGCTCGATACCTCCTAAACGAGTCTCGCTGAGACTCGCTCGGCTCTTTGAAACACGAGCCAAAACAATGGAGCGCTCCCGGCGGGCGACTTTAGACTCTACCGCTCTCCAAAAACACACCTGCTCCTCCCGAGCCGTCGCTCCGACTCCAGGCGAGTTAATCAGAGAAAGTTTCAGAGCAACAACACGACGGAGCGAGAAACTACTGAAGCATCGACTCCTCCTCAACACGCTCACCGGGTTCACTCTGAGCCGGCGTCACAGAGCTCCACGGGAAAACAACCAGACACACAGAGACCAGGTCTAAGAGAAGAGGAACACTAATCTGTACCAAAGACTCTGACCTGAACCAGGTTCTTACATTTTTAAAAAGTCTTATTTATTAATATGTTTATTTCAAACTGTGAGAATAAACTCGTCTTCCAAAGTTGTGACCCTCATAATAAAAACATATACTGATAAATGTAGAAGCAGCAAACAGCTGATTCATCGCTCTGAAGCTCATCGAGAGTCAGAATCTAAAACATCCACGACTCCCTGAGAGCGTCAGACCTCACACTGACGACTCCACAGACACGAGATCTCACAGAATCTCACGGGATTAAACGTGACTTCAGAAGAGAGCAATAAGGGTCCCTTAATCAGCATTAGTTAATGCATTATTAAGCATTAATTAACAGTTTAATAATAGTTTAATAACCGTTATAATGTATTACCTAACATTAACTAACACATTAGTTAATGCATTAATAAGCAGTTAATTAATGTCCACTGCTCAGAGTTAATTGATACATTATTAAGCATTAATAAAAGTTACAAAACTTAATTAGTTAACCATTAGTGAATGCTTTCTGGACCCTTATTGTAAAGTGTAACACATGCATCACTTAAGTAACACATTATAAATGTTAAACTGCCTCATAAGCATAAGCATAAGCGTGTGCATCACTTTTAAGTGTCCTCTGGAAACACTTCTGTTGTGTTGCTGTCTATTTGCAGCGCGTTTTTTTAATGTGTCGTGCTGTTGTCTTTGCATCGCGTTTTCTAAATGCTGCGCATGTGTTGTCAAATTGATGAAGGTGTTTTCTTAATTTGCTTGTGTTTTGTCTTTTTGCATGTGTTTTCTTAAGTTGCAGTGCTGTGAGCTCTCAGGGCCACCGTACTTCTCTGTGCCAGTTGAGATGTTATCTGTGATTATCTGTTTTATTCTAAATAAAATGTGTTGAATTCTTTACATGTGTTGCTTCAACTACATTTCAACTCATTTTGCTTCAGCGTATGTGTTACCTAAGGGATACATGTGTTACACTTTACAATAAGGGTCCAAAAAGCATTCACTAATGCTTAATTAAGGTTAAGTAATGCTTATGAGGCAGTTTAGCATTTATAATGTGTTACTTAAGTGATGCATGTGTTACACTTTACAATAAGGGTCCAGAAAGCATTCACTAATGGTTAACTAATTAAGTTTTGTAACTTTTATTAATGCTTAATAATGTATTAATTAACTCTGAGCAGTGGACATTAATAAACTGCTTATTAATGCATTAGCTAATGTGTTAGTTAATGTTAGGTAATACATTATTACGATTATTAAACTATTATTAAACTGTTAATTAAGGGACCCTTATTGTAAAGTGTTACCTCTGATTTTTTTTTAACTTTCACTGATTTTTAATTTTAACTTGTTTTATTAGTTTAATTTAATTTGTATGTATTTTTATGTCACTTGTTTGCATGCTCGTCTGTATGAGAGGTGTCTTATAAATAAAGTTAAATTGAGTCATGCAACAACAAAAAAACAGGAAAATAATCTGAGTTAATAAACTGAGTAAATAATCTGAGTTAATAAACTGAGTAAACAACAACTCGAGCGTCCCTTCTGTACTCTGGGAGGTTTGTGTTTACGTTTGTTGTCATGGTAATGAAGCGTCACAGTCTGACCTTGAATCATAAATATGAAACACGTCTATAAACCTCCATGATCAGATCTTTGAGGCTCCGTCAGTGAGATCGCCGTACGGACGCCACACACTCGAGGACGAGTGAGCGATGACGATGAGCCTCCAATCAGGTCAGGCTGAAGGAGGCGCTAAATCCGTCTCGACACGGTCCAGAGCCGCCCGCCTCAGGCGCTCTATTTAAACTCTCAGACTGTCAGACTCACCTCCTCCCAGCATGCACCTGCAGGCTCAGGAGGTTTAAGATCTCTGCAGGTGAAGTTTGAGGAGCGATGAGGTTTGGACCTTATAAACATCTCAGAGCCGGACTCATCCTCATCCTCTCGACACCAACACACACAACAACCAGCCGACACACACACTCACACACACACACAGATTAACCCTGAAACTGGGACTGCTTCTCCTGCCTGATCTTTACACCGTCACCTTAAGAGTGACGACTAACTGTTCGTATTCAACGTTTGACCTCGACTGAAGGATTCAAACATGTCCGACACTTTGACCTCTAAAGGATCCGTGTGTCTCGTGACCTCCTTCCTGCAGCTGATTAAAGAAGAAGAAGAAGAATCATTCACTCTCAGTCAGTCAGTCAGTCAGCCGGCTCCCCTCCTGCTCGCCGCCTCTCTCCTCCCTGGATGAGCCTCCCTTTGATTAAAAACCCGGCTCTCTGACGTGGACTCACTTGCGTAAGCAGAGTTGGTGGATCCGTTGAGGAAGCTGGGGGACCCGGGGACGCCCAGGTTGGTCATCCCGGCTCCGTATCCGTTCATGGTGGACGTGATGGTGTTGTAGTTGGACTGCTGAGGCGTGGAGCTCGGCACGTAGCCGCGAGGGGACACGCTGTTGGAGTTACGGGAGTAACCTGCGAGGAGGAAAGAGGGCGGCGTTAAATGGTTACACGTTGAAGAACAGATCAAAAACCTGGTTCAGTTTCTCCTCTGATGTTTGACTTCCAGAACCCCTCGCCCCTGATGGAGGTCATGAAGTTGTTTGTTTGTGATCAGCCTGAGTCTCCTCTCCATAGAGGGCGCTACGAGGCTGTTTCTGAGCGTGTGCGCCGCTCAGCCTCGCCGTGCGTCTCCTCTCAGGTTAAAGTCATAATGAGCGGTGTGATTCCTGCACCGTGGTTGGCTCTGTGTCGAGTCCTCTCCTTCATCTCTCACCTGCACACCCCTCCCCCTCCTCCCCCTCTTATCTCCCCCGTGCTCCCGCTGATTGACCCTCATCCAAGATGCATTGAATACCGATGTTCCCTGCAGCGCTCCGCCCGACCTCTGACCCCCCGCAGGAGGAGTTCCCACCGACCTCAACCAGAGCTCTCTCTCTGTGTGTGTGTGTGTGTGTGTGTGTGTGTGTGTGTGTAGGGCCGACACTGTGCCAAGGAGCACATTACACCCCCCCTCCCCTCCTACCTCCTCCTCCATCAGCCCTCCACCCTCGTCCACTTTCCCCCACTTCCTGGTTTGGGCCAACGCAATTCCCAGCAGGAGCGTGTGATGGAGCGCCGCCCGGGGAGGAGGCGATGGGAAACACATGTGGAGGAGAGGAGAGCAGGGAGCGGCTGAGAGCTGCAGCGCGTCACAGGAACTGCTAAATGTCACCATTGTTCCTTTAATAATGAAAATCTAACGTTTAACAAACGCCGCTGTGTTCTCTGCGTGTTGCTTTTGGTGCGTCGTCCTCCTACTCCTCCACCTCAGCGACGGCGGCGGCGTGGGAAGCGGATCGGATGCAGATCACATCCTTCGACCTCACAGCGACTCAAACTGAAACATGTGTCGGCTCAGAGTTCAGCTGCAGTTTGAGCCGCTGATTAACGCCGTGACTGACGGGCGGCGTTCTCTGCTGTAAGCTCCACGCGTCACAGCTTCCTAATTAAACTGGACTTTACTGCGGTACCTGAACGCATCACGGCTTCACAGGTTCAGACCCTGCAGGTCTACACTAAGCTCGGGCCTCGTCTGGGCGGCGTGGGCGACGTCGCCTCGTTTGTAACGTGTGTTTTAACGTGTTTCTTTGATCGTAATGACAGGATGAAGATTCAGACTGATTCAGACGTTTGTGTGTTTTTAACTTCTCGTGGTTTCTTGAAATAAAAACAGTTTGTCCTGGACGATGATTCAAGATGATGATTACAAGCTAAACTCCTGACATAAACTCATCTGAGGGTTTGAACATTGACGTGTGGGCGTCGATGTGACCGCACGCTGTGTGACATCAGAGCGTCTGTCGGTCTGACGGTCAGACCGCTTCGTTACGAGCTCCAATCCGGCCAAAGAAGAAATGTGAAGAAGAAGAAATCAGAGTGACGATCTTAAAAACATGCAAGTTTCAGAAGGCCGTAATTTAATCTTTCCTTTCTTCTTCTTCTTGGTACAGTAAGTTTGTGTCCTTGCTTCCTTTCCTTACCTAAAACCTTCCTTGTTTCCCTCCACGTCCTCTTCCCTTCCCTTGTCTTGTAACTCTCTTTCATGTCCTCTTCTTTCCTTTTTGTCCTCCCTTCCTTCAAGTTTTCTTCTTTCCTTTCCTCTTCTTCTTCTTCCAGTAAGTTATTGTCCTTCGTCACCTTTCTACCTTCCCTTCCTTTCCTTACCTTAAACCTTCCTTGTTTCCCTCCATGTCCTCTACCCTTGTCTTGTTACTCTCTTTCATGTCCTCTTCTTTCCTTATTGCCCTCCCTTGCTAATGGGTTTCCTTCCTTTTTTTTCCTTGCCTCCTTTACTTTCTTCTTCTCCTTGGTACAGTAAGTTTGTGTCCTTGCTTCCTTTCCTTACCTAAAACCTTCCTCGTTTCCTTCCATGTTCTCTTCCCTTGTCTTGTCTTGTAACTCTCTTTCATGTCCTCTTCTTTCCTTTTTGTTCTCCCTTCCTTCAAGTTTTCTTCTTTCCTTTCCTCTTTGTTACATTAATTTAATGTCCTTCGTGACCTTTCTACCTTCCCTTCCTTTCCTTACCTTAAACCTTCCTTGTTTCCCTCCATGTCCTCTACCCTTGTCTTGTCTTGTTACTCTCTTTCATGTCCTCTTCTTTCCTTATTGCCCTCCCTTGCTAAAGGGTTTCCTTCCTTTTTTTTCCTTGCCTCCTTTACTTTCTTCTTCTCCTTGGTACAGTAAGTTTGTGTCCTTGCTTCCTTTCCTTACCTAAAACCTTGCTCGTTTCCTTCCATGTTCGCTTCCC
>NC_048279.1:36981566-37078517 GCF_009762535.1 Notolabrus celidotus
CAGCAGAGCGGAGCGAGAAGCAGAGAGAGCTGGAGGAGAGTCGACTAAACATCCAGCAGAGAATCCAGGACAGAGAGAAAGATGTGGAGCAGCTTCAACAGGAGGTGGAGGCTATCAACGGCTCCGCTGATAAAGCAGTGGAGCACAGTGAGGAGATGTTCACCCAGCTGATCCGTCTCATGGAGGAACGACGCTCTGACGTGAGGCAGCGGGTCAGATCCCAGCAGGAAACTGAAGTGAGTCGAGTCAGAGAGCTTCAGGAGAAGCTGGAGCAGGAGATCACTGAGCTGAAGAGGAGAGACGCTGAGCTGCAGAAGCTGGCACACACAGAGGACCACAACCAGTTTCTACAGGACTACCCCTCACTGTCAGGACTCAGTGGACCTGCAGACCCATCCAGCATCAAGACCCGTCCTCTCAGGTACTTTGAGGATGTGACAGCAGCTGTGTCAGAAGTCAGAGATCAACTACAGGAGGTCCTGAGAGAGAAGTGGACCAACGTCTCACAGGCTGTGACTGAAGTGGATGCTTTACTGTCAGATCCACCAGAGCCCAAGACCAGAGCTGGGTTCTTAAGATACTCACGTGGACTCACACTGGATCCAAACACAGCAAACAGATATCTGTTATTATCTGATGGGAACAGAAGAGCAACACGGAAAAAACAACAACAGTCTCATTCTAGTCACCCAGACAGATTCACTCATTATGATCAGGTCCTGAGTAGAGAGGGTCTGAGCGGACGGTGTTACTGGGAGGTGGAGCTGAGAGGGGACGGAGTTGAGGTAGCAGTCGCATACAAGAATATCAGCAGAACAGGAGGCTCAGAGGATTGTGTATTTGGATTCAATGATAAATCTTGGACGTTAGATTGTTCAACAACAGTTATTACTTTTGGTTCAACAAAGTCAACACTCCTGTCTCAGGTCCTCAGTCCTCCAGAGTAGGAGTGTACCTGGATCACAGAGCAGGTATTCTGTCCTTCTACAGCGTCTCTGAAACCATGACTCTCCTCCACAGAGTCCAGACCACATTCACTCAGCCCCTCTATGCTGGACTAAGGTTGTACTGGTCTGAAAACAGTGCTGAGTTCTGTGAACTCCAATAAAAACCTTCAAGTCCATTCAGACCAAATATGAGCAACAAGAGGATTTCAAAGCTGCATGGTTCTGGTCTGATGGTTCTCCCTCCAAGACCTCTCTGTGCTTCAGGTCTTCATGCCGGCTTTGTGAGTCTTTTTGGAGCTGCTGCTTTTGTAGACGCTTTAAGGGATGAGGACAGTGATGCTGGATTATTTGCAACAGTTGGGTTTCTATTTTTGATGAAGCTTCAAAACCAGAAACAGAAACAGCTCTGTGTGAAATGTTTGTGTTCCACAGGATGGGAAGATCTTTATTTGGTGTTTGCTTGTTGATCACGCTTCATGAATTTAGTTAAAATCCTTAAAATGCTGTTTGTTTTATTTTGTAGAGGCTTTTATTTTGAAAGGGCTTCAGTGTGGGGGGCAGGTTTTGCAGGTATGAAGCTTAGAAAAGACTTGAAAACATGAGAAAGGGAAAAGCAGGAGCTTCTTTCTGATCCTAAATCAAAGGATGTAAAGTCTGCAGATGAAAATATCATCTCTAACATGTCAGAATGTTCATGTTTCTACATTCAGGATCCTGTTTTTATTGAGTCCAATCAGCTGATCAAACAAGTCCTTTTCATTCTTTGTTCAACTGATGAAGACTTTAATACTCACATCAATAATTGGGATTGTTGGACTTCTCTTAGATTGTACAGATGAACTTTCTGACTTCAGGTTTGTTGCTGATTGAGCTAACTGCAGCAGATATTCCTGTCTGCTTCTTTTGGATCAGTGGATTTGGAAAGACGTCTACACTCACACTTTTTTTTGTGGCCGATCCAAAAAATGTTGTTTTCCACAAATGGATGTACAGATGAGGTTCAGTGAGCTTTGATAGAAGTGTATTAATAATCACATGGATTTGTAAAAGCTCTTTTCTTTTTGGGACACAGCTGAGATTCTGCTGAAGTCAACTGATTGTGTAAGTGAAGTCAACCTGTACCTAAAATCCTCCAATAAATCAAAGTGTGTCTTTAACAGCACCGTGTCTGTCCTCACTTTCAATCCATCAAGCTTTATTTATAGAACACCTTTCATACAAATCAAATGAATCAAAGTTCTTTACAGCCGCTGAAAACAAGAAGCAGAAGGAAAGAAATGTCCAAACATACCACATCTTCAAAAACAAGAATGCTAATGCACACCCACAACAATCAAATCTATGTCCTTCAAAATAAGAGACAGCATCAAAAGAACAAGAAGAACATCAATATTTAAAATCAATCATAAAAAAGGGTCAGGATCAAAGCTGAACATCAAATAAAGTCAATACAAATATTCAAAAAACTGAGTCAACAAATAAGAAACAACAAGTAGTTCAAAAGTGTTTGATATCAGTCCACTGTGACAGCCAAAGTCCAGAGTTTACAGCTCCTCTTCCTGGAATGTAGAAATGCTTGATAACCCCTCCCTCGTCTCTCACACAGCCAGCTCCACTCTGCACATCAACTCTTGTTCCCTCCCCTTCAGATCTATAGTTGCAGGATGGGTGTAACCAACATGGTGGTGAGCTGACAGGCCTCTGATCCTGCTGTAACACATGCTGTTGAGATCAGAGCTCAGACTAGTTTCACTTCTCAGGAAGTGAACCTCAGTCAGTCGTCGACAGCGAGTGTTGAAATGGCGCAGAAAGGAGTTCAGCTGGACCGGGAATCCTTCTCTTGTTCCGTCTGTTTGGATCTACTGAAGGATCCGGTGACTGTTCCCTGTGGACACAGCTACTGCATGGACTGTATTAAAGCCCACTGGGATACAGAGGAGGAGAAGGAGAGCTACAGCTGCCCTCAGTGTAGGCACACCTTCACCTCGAGGCCTGTCCTGCTGAAAAGCACCATGCTGGAGACCCTGCTGCAGGAACTGAAGAAGACCGGACTCCTAGCTGCTCCTGAGGATCCCTCTTATGCTGGACCTGAAGATGTGGCCTGTGACGTCTGCACCGGGAGGAAACTCAAAGCCCTCAAGTCCTGTCAGGTCTGTTTGATCTCATTTTGTGACAAACACCTTCAGCCTCATCTTCAAACTCCGGCCTATAAGAAACACAAGCTGGTGGAGCCCTCCAAGAAGCTCCAGGAGAACGTCTGCTCTCGTCACGATGAGGTGATGAAGATGTTCTGTCGTACTGATCAGCAGTCTATCTGTTATCTCTGCTCTGTGGACGATCACAAAGGCCACGACACGGTCTCAGCTGCAGCAGAGCGGAGCGAGAAGCAGAGAGAGCTGGAGGAGAGTCGACTAAACATCCAGCAGAGAATCCAGGACAGAGAGAAAGATGTGGAGCAGCTTCAACAGGAGGTGGAGGCTATCAACGGCTCCGCTGATAAAGCAGTGGAGCACAGTGAGGAGATGTTCACCCAGCTGATCCGTCTCATGGAGGAACGACGCTCTGACGTGAGGCAGCGGGTCAGATCCCAGCAGGAAACTGAAGTGAGTCGAGTCAGAGAGCTTCAGGAGAAGCTGGAGCAGGAGATCACTGAGCTGAAGAGGAGAGACGCTGAGCTGCAGAAGCTGGCACACACAGAGGACCACAACCAGTTTCTACAGGACTACCCCTCACTGTCAGGACTCAGTGGACCTGCAGACCCATCCAGCATCAAGACCCGTCCTCTCAGGTACTTTGAGGATGTGACAGCAGCTGTGTCAGAAGTCAGAGATCAACTACAGGAGGTCCTGAGAGAGAAGTGGACCAACGTCTCACAGGCTGTGACTGAAGTGGATGCTTTACTGTCAGATCCACCAGAGCCCAAGACCAGAGCTGGGTTCTTAAGATACTCACGTGGACTCACACTGGATCCAAACACAGCAAACAGATATCTGTTATTATCTGATGGGAACAGAAGAGCAACACTGAAACAACAACAACAGTCTTATTCTAGTCACCCAGACAGATTCACTCATTATGATCAGGTCCTGAGTAGAGAGGGTCTGAGCGGACGGTGTTACTGGGAGGTGGAGCTGAGAGGGGACGGAGTTGAGGTAGCAGTCGCATACAAGAATATCAGCAGAGCAGGAGGTTCACAGGATTGTAGATTTGGATTCAATGATAAATCTTGGACGTTAGATTGTTTCAACAACAGATATTACTTTAGGTACAACAAAGTCAGCACTCCTGTCTCAGGTCCTCAGTCCTCCAGAGTAGGAGTGTACCTGGATCACAGAGCAGGTATTCTGTCCTTCTACAGCGTCTCTGAAACCATGACTCTCCTCCACAGAGTCCAGACCACATTCACTCAGCCCCTCTATGCTGGACTAAGGTTGGACTGGTATGAAGTCAGTGCTGAGTTCTGTGAACTCCAATAAAAACCTTCAAGTCCATTCAGACCAAATATGAGCAACAAGAGGATTTCAAAGCTGCATGGTTCTGGTCTGATGGTTCTCCCTCCAAGACCTCTCTGTGCTTCAGGTCTTCATGCCGGCTTTGTGAGTCTTTTTGGAGCTGCTGCTTTTGTAGACGCTTTAAGGGATGAGGACAGTGATGCTGGATTATTTGCAACAGTTGGGTTTCTATTTTTGATGAAGCTTCAAAAACAGAAACAGCTCTGTGTGAAATGTTTGTGTTCCACAGGATGGGAAGATCTTTATTTGGTGTTTGCTTGTTGATCACGATTCATGGATTTAGTTAAAATCCTTAAAATGATGTTTGTTTTATTTTGTAGAGGCTTTTATTTTGAAAGGGCTTCAGTGTGGGGGGCAGGTTTTGCAGGTATGAAGCTTAGAAAAGACTTGAAAACATGACAAAGGGAAAAGCAGGAGCTTCTTTCTGATCCTAAATCAAAGGATGTAAAGTCTGCAGATGAAAATATCATCTCTAACATGTCAGAATGTTCATGTTTCTACATTCAGGATCCTGTTTTTATTGAGTCCAATCAGCTGATCAAACAAGTCCTTTTCATTCTTTGTTCAACTGATGAAGACTTTAATACTCACATCAATAATTGGGATTGTTGGACTTCTCTTAGATTGTACAGATGAACTCTCTGACTTCAGGTTTGTTGCTGATTGAGCTAACTGCAGCAGATATTCCTGTCTGCTTCTTTTGGATCAGTGGATTTGGAAAGACGTCTACACTCACACTTTTTTTGTGGCCGATCCAAAAAATGTTGTTTTCCACAAATGGATGTACAGATGAGGTTCAGTGAGCTTTGATAGAAGTGTATTAATAATCACATGGATTTGTAAAAGCTCTTTTATCTTGGTGGTGGATTATTTGCGACTGTTGTAATTTTTGTGAAGCTTTAATAAATGCAGAAAAAAACGTGACCTGAGCAAGATGTGTGTTTGATGGTATTCAGAACAAGAGGATACAGATCTGATGGAAGTCCAATGTAAGGCAGGCAGAGCAGCAGCAAAGACTCCCGGGGCACAGAACAGAGGGAGGAGCTGGGGTGGAGGAGGGTTGTAAAGAGGTTTTCAGGTGAAGCAGTTTAAATGAAATGCACATTTTACTGTGAGCTGATGCTCTGTATGCCAGGCTTGACTTTGTGGCTTGTCTGAATCAATCAATCAATCTTTATTTGTATCGCGCCAAATCACAACAAACGTTATCTCAAGACGCTTTTACAAACAGAGCAGGTCTAGACCAGTCTATGTCAAATTATGAACAGAGACCCAACACCAAGTCAGGATCAGGCAGAAACCTCCAGCAGGACCAGACTCATGTTAGACACACATCTGCTGAGTCTGGCACGTCCACAGCAGCAGAGATCCAGAGGAACCTACGAGACAAGGGAGCTCAGGGACTCCAGAAAGGTCTAAGAAAAGAGAGAAGAGAGGGAGACCAGAAGAAAGAAAAAGAGGAGAAGGAATGGTGAAGGAAAGACAGAAGGAAAGGAGGGGATAAGAAAAAGAGACATAAAGGATGAAGAAACATGGAAAGAACAAAGAGAGAAAGAAAGAAGGAAAGGGAATGAGAGGAAAGAAGGAATGAAAGGAAAAAAGAAAGAAAGAAAGAAAAGAAAGTAAGGATGGAAAGACAGAAAGAAAGAAAGGATGAATAACAGACCCCAAAAAAGGAATCTACAGCAGAGATCCAGAGGAACCTACGAGACAAGGGAGCTCAGGGACTCCAGAAAGGTCTATGGTTAGTAACTTTAATGGGACAGGAAGAGTTAAAGTGAGAGACAGGCAGAGAGAGGAGAGAGAGGGAAAGACAGGATCCCAGTGTGTCAGTCTAAGCCTATAGCAGCAGAACTAAGACCTGGTCCAAGCCTGATCCAGCTCTAACTATAAGCTTTATCAAAAAGGAAAGTTTGAAGCCTACTCTTAAAAGTAGAGAGGGTGTCTGCCTCCCGGACCCTGACTGGTAGATGATTCCAAAGGAGAGGGGCCTGATAACTGAAGGCTCTACCTCCCATACTACTTTAGTCTGCAATAACTCAATGCTAAATATATTGACTCAAACAACTGACAAAGAAAAAACTAGGAACTAAATTTAGCAGCGTTAAAAACCTTCATCCAATCCAGAAACTCCTCAGATTTCAATCCGGACTAAACTCAAAACGATCCTCTCCTCTCTTCAGCTAACAGCCCGAGTGTTATAATGAAACATTAGCGCTGAATGTTTTTGCAGTAATGAGTGAGAGGAGTCAGTGTTTGGGTCCTGGGTTTGTTCTCGCTCTCTGCTCGAGGCGTCCCGTCCGCCATCAAGAGAAGTGAAACATTTAAAGTGTGAATTATTGATTTGACAAACTGCAGCAGAGAAAACAGTCAATTATATCATTATGTGTGTTATAATGTCCCTGCTGCTGAACCCCTCAGGGACTCACACACACACACACACACACACACACATTAACACACACACACACACACACTGAACGCAGAGGATTTATTCTCGGCGTATCCGGAGCGTTACGTTTCTGGTAAAGATCTTTAAATCTGATAATTTCAGGGCTGTGACCCTCACAGAACAAACTCTTATTTCTGTTTGAGGACAAACCCATCATCTCGTGTGTGTGTGTGTGTGTGTGTGTGTGTGTGTGTGTGTGTGTGTGTGTGTGTGTGTGTGTGTGTGTGTGTGTGTGTGTGTGTGTGTGTGTGTGTGTGTGTAAGGCTGATGAAACTGTTGCATTGTGGGAACTCTGACAGTGAAGTTAATGGAGGAGTGTGTGTCGCGCTCGCCCTCCGTCACACACTCTTTGTTCATGTTAAAGAGAGAAACTGAGGCTGGCAGCAGAGGGTGATGAAGAGAGTTTATCCTCATCTTCATCTTCATCATCATCATCGTCGTCATGGTACAGATCCGCTGCAGGATGAAACTCTCACATTATCCTAACTTTAGAATCACACACATAAGACATGATGATGAAAACTTTAGTTCTGCAGTTTTATAGTTTTTATTTCACTGTTCAGTCAAAGTGAGACGCAGAGAGATGCTGACTCGTGTGTACTTTAGGTAAAGAGGTGGAGGTGAGGCGGGCCTTTAGCCTCCTCCCTAACAGGTACAGAGTTCCTGCCTGTAAGTCAAGCCGCGCCCCTATTTTAGGAAAACTCATAATCTTATTATCTTCAAACATATCATTAAAACTTCACCCCCGTACAGTGTGTGCTGATGGAGGAATGAGCTATACAGACCTAATACTGTTTTTTGAACCAGGCTGTAAACATGTTTACATTGTTTTAGAATCATTTTTAATATTTAATTATATCTTATTTTGTTTTTAGTGTATTTTTCTGATAATTCTCTTATGTTATTTTATTGATTTTATTTTAATTACTTTATTTATTTTTCTGATATTTCCCAGATTTTATTTTAATGATTTTATTTTATTTTTTAAATATTGCTCAGATTTTTTTTATTATTTTCTCTTAATGATTTTATTTTATTTAATTTTTTTAAATTATTTTATTTTCTGATATTTCTCAGAATTAATTTTATTGATTTTTATTTGTATTTATTTATTTTAAAAAATACATATTTCTCAGATTTTATATTCTTTTTCATCTTAATGATTTAATTTTTTTGATTTTATTGTTATTACTTTATTTTATTTTATTATATATCTAATATCTTTTTATTTCATTTCATCTTAATGATGTTATGTTATTGATTTTACTGTCATTATTTTATTTTATTTTTCTGGTATTTATCTGATTTGATTTGATTATTAATTTATTTATTTATTTTATTAATTTTATCCTAAGGTTTTTTATTTTAAGTATTCTATATCCCTTTCTGTATCTTGTTTCAGTCTTGTATTATTTTACCTCTAGCTGTTTTCTGTCTCCGGTCTTTGGGCTGCATGCTGGAAAGTATGAAAGGTGCTTTATAACTAAATATCAGTTGGGTTGTTGGATGTTTACTTCTGCTGTAAGGATCGGCTCTTTGAATGGGTGTGTATGTGGCTCGTGAGCTCCTTTTAATTCCTGTCCTATGTTGATTGGCACTGACCGCTCATTGACTCATTGATTTATTTTAATGTCAAACATGAAATTAAAATGTTAAAGTTTTATTTTAGTGCCAGAGTTAGTGTCAAAGAATCATACTCTTGTTTTCTCTCACTCACCTGGCTGTAATAACCATAAACCTTCTAAAATAAGGACCATAAAAAGTTCCAACTCTATCTGATTAAACGCATTAACAGTACGTACATCTGAATAAGAGCCATCATAATATATTGATATGAGTCATAAATGATTCATACAGTGGATGCCCATCATAGGAGTCCACAGGATTCAGACGTAGAGGTGAGCTTCTTATTTTATCTCAGGTGCAAAATTATTCATGAAATGTGAGTTAATAAATAATTGAGTTCTGTCTGCTTGGATTTAGTTTCATTCCTGCTTTAAAAAGAAACAAATACAGAATATATATTTATATGTTTAGGCTCAGAGTGGAGCTGCAAACCTTTCAGAGGCAAAGTGCTAAAAACAAAAACAGGAAATATGATAATCTGAGTTACATTAATGCACAAAACAGGATTAAAAATGGTCACAGTGACCTTCTTGTGTTGTTGTTGAGGTGAATTAAAAACACCATCCTGACCCTGAGGCTGTGGATCAGAGGAGGGGAGGTGGACAGAATAATCACATTTACTAAAACAACACTTTAGTGACACTCTGAGACGAGTCCTTCTTTAAGAAGTCACCTGTGTGAAAGTATGTGAGATGAGTGGGATGATAGACACTGAAGGAAAATGATCTGCTGTGAGTTAAGTAAGGGGTGGTCGTTAACATTAAGTCTGTTTTTAAATGCTGTGTATGCTTTCGCTTTCAGTTAACAGTATTTTACAAAAACTGAACTCAAAACATTCGATAGAAATAATGTAGCGTTAGAAAAGTAGCTCCTCAGGCTGCTCTCACATCTGCGCCCACTAACTCTCATTATATCCCCACTCTGAAGACCAGCCTGAGACCACACTAAGGTTTTTATCACAGTGTCAACAGGCAGAGGGGGAATTAGACGGACTACTTTCTGTGTGTTGATCTAATATCACGTGTGATCAGGTCATTCCTGGTGTCTCTTTTGCATTCTAGAATGAATCAGTGATATATTGGGCTTTGATCAACCGACAGCATCCCACTCTATTCTCCTTTGATGCGTTCCGTTCTGTGTCATTCCATTCTATTCTCCTTTGATGTGTTCCATTCTGTGTCATTCCATTCTATTCTCCTTTGATGCGTTCCATTCTGTCATTCCATTCTATTCTCCTTTGATGCGTTCCGTTCTGTGTCATTCCATTCTATACTCCTTTGATGTGTTCCATTCTGTCATTCCATTCTATTCTCCTTTGATGCATTCCATTCTGTGTCGTTCCATTCTATTCTCCTTTGATGCGTTCCATTCTGTGTCATTCCATTCTATTCTCCTTTGATGCGTTCCATTCTGTGTCATTCCATTCTATTCTCCCTTGATGCGTTCCATTCTGTGTCATTCCATTCTATTCTCCTTTGATGCGTTCCATTCTGTGTCATTCCATTCTATTCTCCTTTGATGCGTTCCGTTCTGTGTCATTCCATTCTATTCTCCTTTGATGCGTTCCATTCTGTGTCATTCCATTCTATTCTCCTTTGATGCATTCCGTTCCATGTCATTCCATTGACCAATCAGAATCAAGTATTCAACAAAGCTGGGTAATAAGAACTGCCTTCTTTGATCTCACAGGTAACATGATGCCCTGTCATTCTTAGAGAGAGCTCCGTGTTCGTTAACACAGGACCAAAGTTTGTCTGGTTTTATTTCTACATTTTCTATGCCATGCTTTTAATGAAGCTGTGAGAAATTACTCCCTCAGAAAGATTGGAGAGTGCTGCGGCGAGCTGCAGACACATCAGTTGGACATCAGGGGTAATTTAAACTGTAGGCCTGAAACCAAAGCCTTAATTTCAGCGGCTCTTTGAAGAAGTGATTCAGAGAAAGCAAAAGAAAAAGTCCTCACTTTACCCCTGAAAGAAATCTAACAGGTCCTCACAAAGACTGAGAAACAGGAGCAGACTCACACCTTTTCTCTCCTCATCTCATTTTCCGTCTGGACATGTTGGAGGAGAGGTGCCAGACGTCCTGTCTGTCCTAACATGGTTACACACCTCTCTGTCCTCCTCCTCCTCTGGCTCCTGCAGCAGCTCCTCGTTTTCCCTCACAGAGGAAATAAAGAGGAGCTCATGTTTTATAAAAGAACGTAAAGATATAGGAAGCTGAGGGGTTGTTGACCCTGGGCTCTGTTAACAAAGTGGTGTAGTGTAGATGGCTCAAAGGTAGCAGCAGGGAAACAGGCTGCAAAGGCTGCATGGAGTCCTGATCGATGGATTTTAATGTTACATTACAAAAAACACGTTCAGTTTTTAAAAATCAGTACAGATGCTAAACAGTTTAGTTTTTATAGAGTGACAGACTCAGCTCACCAACAACAACCAGAGTCAGCCCTGGGACTGACCAGAGGAACATTACCCCTGAACTACGTGTGTTTGGACCGGTGGACCCAGGGTCTAAATTTAGTTCAGGGGTAGATAATCTCCCCCCTAAAAAGCCCCTGCAAGGGGGGTAGTATTTTTCAATGGTCCCGGTACTTTAGGGGGGCGGGGCCTGCAATGTTGAACGTGTCTGATTGGTAGATTAACCTCAGTGTTTTTATTCCTCCCTCCGTCCACAATAACATCACACACATCTGTGATTCTCTTGATTTCTCTTCCTTTCATTAGTTGCTTTTTCCATGTTTTTAACCGCAGGCACAAAATTTTAACATTTTTTCATGTTTTTCTGCTTTTGGAGCACAATTTCAAATTTGAGGAAAATGTATTATTTCGACAAGAACCAGGTCGACTTTTTTGTCTTTTTTTTTTTTTTAAATGTTTTCAATTTTTTTTTTCAAATTTTTTTTTTTTTTCAAATTTTTTCTTGTCAAAATTTTTATTTCAAATATTTTTTTTTTTTCTTAAAAAAATTTTTCGATATTTTTTTCCAAATATTTGTTTCAATATTAAAAAAAAAAAATTTCAATATTTTTTTTTCAATAATTTTTTTTCAAATTTTTCCGAAATCCATTCACAGTCATTGTTTTTTCCATCTGTGATTCTCTTGATTTCTCTTTCTTTCATGAGTTTTTATTTGTTCTATCTTTTTTGTATGTGTGTGTACTTTTCAAAAGAAGAAGCTGTGATTCTCTTGATTTAGCAGCTTGTAACAGTAGTCTTCTCTCAGCCCACCGTGAATGCGTCTCTCCTCCCAGTGTTCTGGTTTTAAAAGTGACCCTGTAACCTGGAGACCTTCAGCTGAACGTGTCAGTGTTTGTGGAGTTTACACAGCTGTTGAAACACAGAGGGAGTTCCTGGGAATGCAAACTAGTTTAGTTTTTATTAAGATTTCAAAATATCCTCATCAGATATTTAATGATGGTCTAAAGTCGTTTATGAGGGATGCATCCGGCTGAGAGTCTCCAGTTAACAGGGTCGCCGTTTATACCAAAACACCGGCTGATCTTTGCCACGGCTTTTTGAGTTCAAAAGGATTTTAAAGCCGTGTTGAAACGTCTTTGCTACTCGCGCTTATCTCCTCTCACGTGTTGATTCATTCATCGCTTTTTCCATGTTTTTAACCGCAGGCACAAAATGTTCACATTTTTTCATGTTTTACTGCTTTTGGAGCACAATTTCAAATTTGAGGAAAATATATTGTTTCGACAGGAACCAGGTCGACTTTTTTGACAATTTAAAAAAAAAAAATGTTTTCAAATTTTATTTTTCAAATATTTTTTTTTTTCAATTTTTTTCTTGTCAAATTTTTTTTTTCAATTTTTTTTTTTTTTTTCTAAAAAAAATTTCAATATTTTTTTCCAAATTTTTTTTTCAATATTTAAAAAAAAAAAATTCAATATTTTTTTTTCAATATTTTTTTTCAATAATTTTTTTTCAATAATTTTTTTTCAAATTTTTCCGAAATCCATTCACAGTCATTGTTTTTTCCATCTGTGATTCTCTTGATTTCTCTTTCTTTCATTAGTTTTTATTTGTTCTATCTTTTTTGTATGTGTGTGTACTTTTCAAAAGAAGAAGCTGTGATTCTCTTGATTTAGCAGCTTGTAACAGTAGTCTCTCAGCCCACCGTGAATGCGTCTCTCCTCCCGGTGTTCCGGTTTTAAAAGTGACCCTGTAACCTGGAGACCTTCAGCTGAACGTGTCAGTGTTTGTGGAGTTTACACAGCTGTTGAAACACAGAGGGAGTTCCTGGGAATGCAAACTAGTTTAGTTTTTATTAAAATTTCAAAATATCCTCATCAGATATTTAATGATGGTCTAAAGACGTTTATGATGGATGCATCCGGCTGAGAGTCTCCAGTTAACAGGGTCGCCGTTTAAACCAAAACACAGGCTGATCTCTGCGATCACGGCTTTTTGAGTTCAAAAGGATTTTAAAGCCGTGTTGAAACGTCTTTGCTACTCGCGCTTATCTCCTCTCACGTGTTGATTCATTTATTGCTTTTTCAATGTTTGTTAACAGCAGGCACAAAATTTCAACTTTTTTTCATGTTTTACTGCTTTTGGAGCACAACTTCAAATTTGAGGAAAATAAATTTTTTCGACACGGTCAACTTTTTTGTCAATTTTTTTTTGTCAATTTTTTTTTTTTTCAAATTTTTTTGTTTCCAATTTTTTTTTTTTTTTCAAAAGAAAATTGTCAATTTTTGTTTTCAAATTTTTGTTTTCAAATTTGATTTTTTTTCAAAAAAAAACAAACAATTTTTTCAAAATCAAAATTTTTTTTTGTCGCTGCTGAGTCTCTTCATGCTAACAGGCTAACTGTTGTGTTGCTCATGATGATACCTGCCTGTCCGTCTGCTTCTATGGTGTCATCTGTAATGAATGGCATTCCTCTTTGTATTGCTGCCCTCTACTGGTCTGGTGGTGTAGTGCATTTACTTTTTTTCCCTCCATACGTCACTGGCCTGATTTACACAATCTACCCGGGGCTTTAAACATTGCAGCCATTACAGCCTGTTCACCTGCTGATAGCTAATCCAGTGAAGACATTCAAAGCTTCCTTTGTACCGATCAGTTATTCAGACCACTAAAATATGTAAAAACAGCACCTCATTTTAAAGAACACCCATATTTCCTGTTGAAAGTAGGATCCCAGCGGACAGTCTTCATCAGAACACCTGCTGCGGAGGTTGACCTTGCAGCCATCACAGTCTGCTTCATGGCTGCAGGCTCAAATCTACTGGATCAATAACTATCCCTGTTGCATTAGAGACAATCAGACATTTAGAGTCCAACACGTGTCAAGAAAGAAGAGAAAACATACGGTGTAGAGTCAACAGGCAGAGATGAAATGTGCCAGACTCCTCTCTGTGGATTGAGAATCGAGTCTTTAACACAGCTGGTGAGAAGGCGATATCTCTTTTTCTCTCCTGGAGCTTCCCAGAGTTCAAATATCAAACCATCGACTCCAAAAAACCAGCTCATATTTTGTCTCTGAACAAACTTGGAGAACTTCCTGGAGTCCACTCTGCAGACGTGACTTCAGTCATTATCCTCCAATGATTCCTCTCGTCCGATCAATACAGAGCTGAGAGGAGCCGCAGCTCCACTCCATCTCTCTCACATCGTGTTCTCTCTCTCTGTTTGGTTTCTGAACCAATCTGACTGCACAATATTCAGCCGTTGTTTTCATCCAATCTTTGGCATCACACTGCCTGTCGCTCTGCCAGCAGGGTCTGTTTGAAACTGGATTTGATGGAGAGATGAGAGAGAGAGAGGGAGTGATTTAAAGGGAGATGGAGGTGAATGTAGACGGAGGATAAAGCGATGGAGCCCAGCGGGGGTCTCGTCTCTGAGCTTGGATGATGTTTGTGCGACTGTCTGAGCGTAGGAAACATCCCCTCCTCCTCCTCCTCCTCCTCTGACCTCACGAATCCTCCGTGACCCAGAGTCGCCTGCGAGCAGCGGCTGCTTTCACAAATTCATCAGGGTGGAGCTGACTCACTGAATTACATCAGACGGAGGAGCGAGCTGCCGCGCTGCAGGGCCTCTCTGTAATTCAGCTGTTCAAATTTGGGTTTTGCATTTGCTAAGTTTAGCCTCATTTACGTCTGCGGGGGAGGTTTTTAATTCTGTTGCCTCGTTGCACAATCGGCCCTGCAGAGGCTGAAATGTCCAAACGGATCAGGGCGGAGCTGAGGGGGGGAGCGGGAGCAGGAAGGAGCTCTCTGTTGGCCTTTCACTTCACCCTCGTCATTGAGAAGGTCTGCTCGGTTCACAGTCTGACCTTTAATTCCCAGAGAAAGTTCCCTCAGCTCAACCCGACGCTGCCTTCAGACCGATACAGACTGAAAACCAACATCAGGCGTCCTGCAGAGAGAGTCCGAGTCCCAGTCTGAGATCGATACGAGTCTGAAGTCAGAGAAGATTAACAGCCGGGTTAGAAGATATCGCTTTACTGTTTGATAACAAATCAGAGCTACGAGAAGCCTGCTGACATCCAGTCTGCTGCAGAGGAGTAAACTACAACTCCCAGGGTGCATTTCACTGACAAAAATCCAATAGTGCAACTTGTGCTACTCTGTAAAATAACCTCGCTCCTACTTCCTGGAACAGTTCAGCTTCATTTCATGTTTACTGCAAAGATTCAAATCTTTGAAAAACTAACTCTGACCGTTTGCTGAAATCTTGGATCTTCTGTGCTTCATGTGATGGAGGGATGCACAGTGCATGTAGGGGGCGTGGTCTCAGTAGCCCTGCAGTAAGCAGTGTGCTATCTGCATGTAAATGAGGAATAGCAGAGATATTCAACTGTACATGTAATCTGGTTGTTTTAGTCAGGATTATGCTCAAATATATTTTCCCCAACTATATTTAAGTTCCCTATAAAGAGCCAACCTTCAGTTTAGTCAATCTCTGCTTCATTCCCGTTTGATCCTGTGGAAAGTTTCCAACTTTGAAAATGTGCAACCTTCATGATATCATGGTTTGAAATCTGTTAGCTAAGACTTCTTTCAGTTCACAAGCTAAGATCAGGAGCTTGTTTGCTCATCATCTGCCGACTAGCATCCTTTTTTAATAGATTTAGCTTCATTCTTTAAAGTTGAGGAACCAGATTGTTAGCTAAGTTAGCTGAGTTTGACTTGGATAGCTGGCTAGCACACTTGTAGCTGATTAAATTCCTCCTGCAGTTGTTGATATTTTGCATGCTGTGCGATAAACATCTGTCTGTTTTCCTATGAGCGAAAGTGGGTTTACACTAGGGTTGCCACCCGTCCCTTAAAATACAGAATCATCCCGTATTTCACAATTACACATTTCCCGTTTTGAATCAATACGGGACGCGGTTTGTCCCGTATTTCCAATTTGCCTTGAACGCAGCACCATTCTGCCAGAATTCAACATCAGATAGCTCCCGCCTACTCATAGCAGCAGTTTGTTTGGTTGGTTGATTTTTAGGCATGAGGAATAAGTGCTCATCATTGATTGGGTTAGAGAAAGTCATAGGAAATCAGAAGCAAACATGTCTGCGCCTGCATCTGGTGCTCTGCCCCCGTGACCCATAGAAACACAAACGGATGCAAAATCACAGACATGAGTGGGAAATTCATACCTGAAGCATCTGCAGAGGCAGATACAGGAAGCTTATTAATAACTCATAATACATGATTGATTTGGAAAAATGTATCCTACTAATGACTCAACAGTGTGAAATGTTAAAAAGGAATACATTACGTTTAAGCTACCATAGTGTTTCACTTAAAGGTGACATATCATGCAAAATGGACTTTTTAATGGTTCTCTCCCTGAAATATGTGTCCCTGTCTACAAACCCTCAGAGAATGCAAAGACTCCATTCTGCCCCTGTTCTGATTTCTCCACCTTTCTGTAAATGTGTGCTGAAACCAGCCGTTTCAGTTTTCAGTGTTTTTCATACGTCACAACGCCATCCGGTCTGTAACAGGAAGTCAGAGCTCGGAGCTTGTTCAGCCCATAGACTGTATAAAATACAACTCAACCCCTCCTCCGTTTTTCATTCCCTGCACACATGTGTGCTAACAAGGAGCTTAGGAGGGAGGCATGCTAGTTGTAGGCTGTCTTAATAAACACAAAGGTCGCTTTGACTCCCCACGTCTGCAGATTTGAAGATCTAGTGGATGATTTTTATTTATCATGGATAAGTGCTAGCGCTAGTTAGCATAGCTACATAGCTACATGTCGTAGCTGTAGCTGTGTACCAAGACACACGTCGACATGCTGACAAATAAAACAACAAGAAACACTAAATCTGTGACCAATGGTTCAGAAAGGTCCTGCTGCAGGCGCCTCTCCGTCAGGATCAGATTCTGGATCAGATTCAGAGGGTTGAAGTAACGCGGGTCTGTGAGCAGCCGTGTATATTCAGCCAACATGTAAACATTAGATCAACGTGCTGGACGGCCGAGGCCACACCCACTTCCTGAGGGGGCGTGGTCAGAGAGAAAACAGAGTGTTCTGAGGAGGGCTGAAGAAGAGGGTTTTCAGGCAGACCAGAATCTGATTTCAAAGTGTTTTTTTGAGCATAAACTTTGAAGACATGTTTTGGGGACCTCTTAGACCAATATATATTGATGAAAAAAGCGTGATATGTCACCTTTAATATTTTTCGTAGATAGGCTATTTCTCATCAATACATCAAGAAAAGACATTTCATTAATACGATGAGAACAATAATTCAATACAATATTGATAGTACCATTCATGACTTCATGAGAAAACTATAAAAAGACAGACAGGACAGAATCATTGAAAAAAAACTATAAAATCCTGACTGTTTATTTAATTAGTCAAGCACAACCTCAGCTCCAACAGTTCAGTCTGTGGACACAAACTTCATCAGAAGATATTCAGTGATTCCAAAATGTGAAAGAAAATGTCTCTAGAAAGTTAACTAGCCTGTAAGCATTTACTCACGTTGTGTGATGTGTATTTAATAGTTGTATCTGCTTTTACACAGTTTATGTTTGCAGATAAAAACAGTGTGTAATAAAGTCCTTCAAACTTTAACTAATACGTTATTAATACAATAATACGTTATTATTATTTACCACAACTGGTGCCCCACCCCTCCACTAAGCCATTGGTGGTCGGGCCCCTGCAGAGTGACACCCACACTGCCGGGGGTGTCCTTTATTTTTCTGCTTGGAAGGTGGCAACCCTAGTTTAGACTGCAGGATGAACTTTGAACTCGTTCTCTCTTCATCTTAAAAGAACAGTCAGTCACAATGATTAGCATGCAGCGTTCAGATTTGCGTTTTTAAATAAAGAGACAACAGGAGATCCAAACAGACTCTAATGTGTCAGTGATTTCTGTCTGCTGCAAACGCTGACCAGATCGTGCTCTCTGGACTCTGCTCTGAAACGCTCATCAACCCTCAAACCACATGACAGAAGCTCACAGCTCATTGGCTTCATGCCTCTGATTGGAGCTGCTCTGGGATTTGAACCGGCAGCCTTTTACTAATTAGTTTGCAGCTCTCTGTCGTTGCAGACAGAATGATGTTTCTGCTGCCAGTTTCCAGCTAAACCCCACAGATGTCACTCATTAGTTTTGTAAATGAGTTTTTAATTCAGATAAGTCTTCAGTTTTGAGTCATCCTGATTGTTCTGAGACACAAACTGAGCAATAAATCCACATCTTTAGTTAATGAGACTCTTTGGGAGGCTGATTAGTGAGAGTAACGGATAAAAAGTTTTTGTTATGTGTGCTGACTGAACTTTAAATACAATGTGAGTTTTTCCATTAAACCTAGAACACTATGGCTGAGTGTCACGGGTCCCTGGGTGGCTTCAGCATCATCTTTGACGTCTTTGAAGGCGTGGGTGTTCGCTGACTCCAAAACACGCTTTTTCCTACAGGCATGTGTTCGTGTTTACACCTTAGACTGTATAAATATGAACGTAGTATCCGTGACGTCACCCATCTGTTCCTGAGCGCTGTTTTGAAGCCAATCGACGGCAACGGCCATATTGGAAACGCTGAACTCAACCAGGCAGAGTGTGACGTAAAGGGGCGGAGTTTGAGCCTCCTAGCTAACAGCTATGTGTTCCCGTCCGGGAGTCCCGTCAGTCATGTCCTTATTTGGGCAAAAACTCGTAATCTTAACATCTTCTGAACCGTCGCGTTAGAAATAAATCCCACCCCCCCCCTACAGTGTGTGCTGATAGAGAGATTAGCGTCATAGAGCCAAGCTGTTTTTTGAACCAGGCTGTAAACATGTTTATTAATGCTGCAAAGATCCTCTTTTTCCCATTCATGTCTATGTGGTTTCCGGTGTTACTGCAGCCAGCCTCTAGTGGACGCTCAATGTATTGCAGTTTATAACACTTCCACATGGGCTTCATAGTTTGAGACCGGAGACTGTTCCTTCACCAGGGAAGTCTCAAACGTCCTGGGAATGGGTCCTGGGTGGACCGAACACCAAGTTTCCAGTTTTATCATTTTTTTTTTTTTTTAGGATTTTTTGTTCTCAAATTCCAAATGTTTCAGTAATTTTGGAGCATTTTTATAGGTTCCAATCCCCCCCATGATACATTTTGTTAGACATGGCACAGTTTAAAATAAAAGAACACTACTCTAATTTGTCATGTATTGTCATATTTTGATGACAAGTACTTTTTATTGGATATATTATATCGGGTAAAAAACACCCGGTGTTAGCGATGGTGTTCTAGGTGCATTACACTAAACTTCTCTTTCTTCTCTCCTCTCACAGGTAAGATGTTCAAGTCTTTGGACCTGTCGCTGATCGTGGAGTTCATGCTGATGTTTTACAAAGACAAGCCCATCGACTGGCTGCTGGACCACATCATGTGGGTCAAAGTGTGCAATCCAGAGAAGGATGCGGTGAGTAAATCCTTATGTTGTTATTTCCCCTCAAACCTGCAAAGATTCACCAATTAGTCATCTCTATTTACTATTTTCTCAGGGTCTGGATTTTAGTGTGAGAAGGGTTCTGGTCTCTGTAGTCTGAGTAGTATCCACCAATCAGGTGTCAGCAGGAAAAACAGTCTGTATGGAGAGCAACAGCAGGTGTTCTAGAATTCTGAACTCTGTCTTTGATGATGTCATAATTCTGTGATGATGTCAGAATTCTGTCTTTGATGATGTCATAATTCTGTCTTTGATGATGTCATAATTCTGTCTTTGATGATGTCAGAATTCTGTCTTTGATGTCAGAATTCTCTTTGATGATGTCAGAATTCTGTCTTTGATGATGTCAGAATTCTGTCTTTGATGATGTCAGAATTCTGTCTTTGATGATGTCAGAATTCTGTCTTTGATGATGTCAGAACTCTGTCTTTGATGATGTCATAATTCTGTCTTTGATGATGTCAGAATTCTGTCTTTGATGATGTCAGAATTCTGTCTTTGATGATGTCAGAATTCTGTCTTTGATGATGTCAGAGTTCTGTCTTTGATGATGTCAGAATTCTGTCTTTGATGATGTCAGAATTCTGTCTTTGATGATGTCAGAGTTCTGAGAACAAATGGTACATTCCATGAAGAAGGTCAGAGCTAAAGAAACATCAGTGTCTCTAATCCTCTTTCATAGACCTCCATTCAACAAACAAACATTGTAGACGTAGTTTTCTTCTCCTCTTGAGGACAGACCTGACAAAGCTTGACTTTGGACTTTGGACTAATCTGCATCATGATGTTGTTATTTCAGCAAACTGAAGACCCGTTAATTACAAGAACATCACAAGAACATCAGTTTCTGTTTCAGGTTCAGACCGCTGAAGGAAGCCAGAGGGAAGCCTCTGTGGACCTGTTTACAGTGAAACTGAGACTCCCCTCAAACAGATGAATGGGGGGCTCCTGTGGTGGATGAGGCCAAATGTCACTTTTGATCCGATCACACGGTCACTTCTCGAGTTTTTAGTCTAACTGTAAAGAATGCAGAGCACAGGAAAGGAAGTCTCAGCTTGAAGTTGTTTGTCGTTTAACTGCTGGCCATGAAATACCATCAAACCGCCTCTCGTCCCCAGAGGTAAAGCTGTTGGACAGTCGCCGACAGGCTTTAGATTTGTCAATTAGCCGCTTGTTTGAGAACAGAGACCTTAAAACCAGCAGCCGTCTGATTGCTGGCTTCCTCCTCACATTCCTGTAGAGGCTGCGGAGTGATGCTGACAGGCCGGGTTTTCTGCTGGGATGATTTGTTGTGTTTTGTTGACGGATTATAAAAGATTATGTGTCTGTAATTGCACTGTTTGTTTGTCTCTCCCTCAGAAACACTGTGACAGACAGAAAGCTAACCTGAGGATCCGCTTCAAGCCGTCTCTCTTCCAACACGTCGGCACACACTCATCCCTCGCTGGAAAAATACAGAAACTCAAGGTAATGAATGTGTGTGTGTGTGTGTGTGTGTGTGTGTGTGTGTGTGTGTGTGTGTGTGTGTGTGTGTGTGTGTGAGCATTAGTGTAGTGACATCCTCTGACTTGCTTTAGTCACTCTTCATGTTTAATTTAAAGTCACATTTAATTCGAGCACTTCAGACTTAAAAGCATGGCTTTATGTTGTTCCCCGTGGGTTCTGTTGATTGTTCTTTTTAAAGCATCATCAGAACGTTTCATTTCTCTCTCGGTACAATAAAAGTGTTAAACCTCAAAGAATGATCTCCAAAATCTTTCTGGAAAAGATCTGAGATCAAAATCATCTTTAAACATCTGAGTTCATGTTTCAGAGTGGAGTTTGAACTCTTAAAGGCGGCTGATGAGTTCGTTTGAGTCTGCAGGAAATAAGAAATTAGAAACGACAGATTTGATTTTGAAGGATCAATGACGGCAGTCATAGATAATTAAAGGGAACATTTGTTTCTCACTTTAACAAGAACTACAACAGATCAGGGAGAGCCATCACTTAAAGGTTCTGTCACTGGCGGGAACTGTTGGTGAGCACTGGTGATGGGAACTAGTGATGGGCACTGGTGGCAGAGACTGGTGGCGAGCACTGGTGGCGAGCTCTGTTGGCGAGCTCTGGTGCTCAGCACTGGTGGCGAGCTCTATTGGCGAGCTCTGGTGCTCAGCACTGGTGGCGAGCTCTGTTGGCGAGCTCTGGTGCTCAGCACTGGTGGCGAGCACTATAGGCGAGCACTGGTGGAGAGCTCTGGTGGTTAGCACTGGTTGAAGGCAATGGTTTCACACTCTGGTGGTGAGAACTGGTGGCGGGCGCTGGTGGCAAGCACTGGTGTTGAGCTCTGGTGGCGAGCACTTGTGGCGAGCTATGGTGGGGGAGCACTGGTGGAAGGCATTGATGGTGAGCTCTGGTTGCGGGAACTGATGGCGAGCACTGGTTGCAGGCACTAGTGGCGAGCACTGGTGGCGAGCACTGGTGATGAGCACTGGTGGCAGACACTGGTGGTGAGCACTGGTGGTTGGAACTGGTGGCGAGCACTGATGGCGAGCACTGGTTGCAGACACTGGTGGCAAGAACTGGTGGCGAGCACTGGATGCGAGCACTGGGGGCGAGCACTGGGGGCGAGCACTGGATGCGAGCACTGGGGACGAGCACTGGTGGTTGGAACTGGTGGCGAGCACTGATGGCGAGCACTGGTTGCAGGCACTAGTGGCGAGCACTGGTGGGGAGCACTGGTGATGAGCACTGGTGATGAGCACTGGTGATGAGCACTGGTGGCAGACAGTGGTAGAAGACACTGGTGGTGAGCACTGGTGGTTGGAACTGGTGGCGAGCACTGATGGCGAGCACTGGGGGCGAGACACTGGTGGCAAGAACTGATGGCGAGCACTGGTGGCGAGCACTGGATGCGAGCACTGGGGGCGAGCACTGTGGGCGAGCACTGGGGGCGAGCACTGGGGTTGCTGTCTCGACCTTTGTCTCAGATTTTCAGTCCCTGAGATGTTCTCAGTTGTTGAATCTCGCAGCACTAAACCCGTATTTCCAGTAACTGTTGTTTTTGTTTTCTTCTTCTTTTGTTTTTAATGCAGTTACCAATCCTCTTTTTCTTCTTCAGTTATTTAACTTGGTTGAAAAACAGCGTTCAGTAGCGCTACCGCCACCTTCTGGCCAGAGTACCGTATAACCAGGCACCAGTAAAAACGGAGGAAAACTGTATTTTTAAAATGAGGTAATATATGTTTTTAACTGTTTGATTTTTTTTATACATTCATGAAAACTTGAATGTTTGAAATCCTGACCCTTCCCTGAATGATACGAGGTGAAATGGACGAGTACGACAAAGCCAGTGGTCAAGAAAAATCCAGCGGTAGTTTTTAGAGGAAGTTTAAAAGAGGACTGAGTTTGTCCGTCTCCTCAGGCAGGGACTCTCACTCACCTCTCGTGACCCGAGGAGATTTAGGAACCAGGAGCAGAGCCCTGCTCGGGCAGCGGTCCGGCTCATGAGGAGTTAGCAGGTCACAGAAACAGACCCGAGCCTGGACGTTTAAAGCTTTAAGACCGAGCAGGTCTTAAAGCTGAAGGACGGGTGTTACATGATCGCTTCTCTCGCTACATGTTGCCTGGCAGCAGTGTTTTTGAGTAATTGCAGTCTTTGGATGTCGCTGGATAAATATAATAAAGTGCACGACGTGAGTGAAGTCTGGAAGAAATGTATGCACGGATGACTTTCTGAGAAAAGAGAGAGAGAGAGGTTTCAGCCTCTACAGTAAATGTTTCTGATGCTGAGAATCAAAGAAACAGACCTCAATGGAGATCAAGTCTTTGTCTCCTGCCTCAGTCGTCTGCAGATCTCCATTAAGAGCTTCAAATAAAAGACAGGATGTGTGTATGTTTATAAAAAGGGCGGACAGTAATCACTGAGATATTATCCTACCCCTGCAGGGTGAGATTAAAAACACTTTCAGTCCTTCTTTAGGACTTCTTACACATTCATGTCTTTTCTGTCTTCAGTCAGATTACCTCCCTGTCACTGGGTGGAAAGCTGATCCTGAAGGATTCCTCTAAACCTTCATTCTTTATAACGAGGGACGTTTTAAAAAACGTGTATTTTGTGCCTAAACCTAACCCCTCTGGACGGCTGGGACTGAGGTACAGCTCGCATCGTGCTTTAGTAGGGGTGTAACGATTCTCTTTAACAACGATTCGATTCGTATCAGGACTCGTGGTTGCTGATACGGTTCATTTAGAGCAAGGGTGTCAAACATACGGCCCGTGGGCCAAAACCAGCCCTCCAGAGGTTCCAATCTGGCCCCAGGGATGTCTTTGCAAAGTGAAAATTTTGCAATTTTTCAATAAGGGTAACTGCTTCAGATTTGTCCTCTTGGGGTCGCATTCAATCATAATGCTGATGGAGCTCACCTGAACGACGCTCTGGGACTCTTTTTTCTCAAAGTAAGGATAAAGAATATTTGCAGTTTACATAATCTGTTGGAAACTCATCGACTTTTTGGAGCACTTCATGATCCAATTTTTCATGAATCAATTATTTGCACTAAAACAAAGGTTATTATGATTTTACTGGTCCGGCCCACTTGAGATCAACTCTGGATGTACATGACCCCTGAACTGAAATGAGTTTGAGATTTAGAACGATACGATCCGAAACGATTCAGTGACGTTTTAGCCAAAAATTCATCCAGTGTGACTGTGAGATAAACACCTTGATACTGGGCAGTCCTGGATTCCTGTTGTTGCCGTGAAGTTTTTGGCCCGAGCCGAGTTTTGTCCTCGTCTCTGACTAAACATGCTGGCGAGGCCTGAGGCTTCTGCAGAGCTGATGTTATCTTGATGAATGCTACAAGAGGCGCCTGGATGGGTGGCATTGGGTGAAATCCAAGCAGCAACCTCCAGTCTCAAAATATGAAGCCTATGAGAAAGTGTTATAAACTGCAATTCATCGAGAATCCACTTGAGGCTGCAGAAACACCTGAAACCACATAGACATGAATGGGAAAAAGAGGATCTTTGCAGCATTAATAAACATGTTTACAGCCTGGTTCAAAAAACAGCTTGGCCCTACGAAGATAATCGAGAAGAACTCTACGCTCCCAACATGCAGGCTTGCTAGTTGTACCTAAAATCTCTAAAAGTAGTATGGGAGGTAGAACCTTCAGTTATCAGGCCCCTCTCCTTTGGAATCATCTACCAGTCAGGGTCCGGGAGGCAGACACCCTCTCCACTTTTAAGAGTAGACTTAAAACTTTCCTTTTTGATAAAGCTTATAGTTAAGCTGGATCAGGCTTGGACCAGCTTTTGTCATGCTGCTATAGGCCTAGACTGCCGGGGGAACTGGCACACTGACACACTGGGATCCTAGCTCACCTTCTTCCCCCCAACCCCTTCATCACTTACTTTAACTCTGCCTGTCCCATTAAAGTTACTAACCATAGACCTTTCTGGAGTCCCTGAGCTCCCTTGTCTCGTAGGTTCCTCTGAGCTGCCGTTGACGTCCTCCTGCTGTGGACGATCTGGACTCCAGCTGATACGGACGTGCTGGACTCCAGCGGCAACAGCTTCTACGACTCGTCTCATCACTATCACCTCTCTCTCTTACTCCCCTCTATCTGTCTTTCCAGACCCAACTCAGTCGAGGCATGATGGCTGTCTAACATGAGTCTGGTTCTGCCTGAGGTTTCTGCCTGTTAAAGGAAGTTTGTCCTCACCACTGTAACTAGCTAAATACTGTGAGGTGTAATGCTCATGATGGATTAAGGTGGGGTCAGACTGAGTCTTACCCTGTCTTGGTGTTGGGTCTCTGTTCATAATTTGACATAGTGTGGTCTAGACCTCCTATGTTTGTAAAAGCGTCTTGAGATAACGTTTGTTGTGATTTGGCGCTATACAAATAAAGATTGATTGATTGATGATTGATAATCTCTCTATCGGCTCACACTGTAGGGGGGGGGGGGGGGATTTATTTCTAACGTGACGGTTCAGAAGATATTAAGATTACAAGTTTTTGCCCAAATAAGGACATGACTGACTTGACTCCTGGTCGGGAACACATAGCTGTTGGCTAGGAGGCTCAAACTCCGCCCCTTTACGTCACACTCTGCCTGGTTGAGTTCCACATTTCCAATATGGCTGCCGCCGTCGATTGGCTTCAAAACAGCTCTCAGGAACAGACGGGTGACGTCACGGATACTACGTCCATATTTATACGGTCTAAGGTGAAATCCTGTGGCGCCTCAGTCGGTGGTTGGATAGATTTGTGGTGTTGCCGTGGTAACTTTACTTGACCTTTACATATCCTACAAACAGCGAGCGACTTATTTAGAACACCTCCATCTTTATAAAGCTCAAAGTGTTTCCACACGCTGGACCGATGTGGTGGTTTGATCATATCTCGCTCGCTGGCTTCTCTCTCTGCCGTCCACCAGGCTATGTTCTGTTGTCTGCTGGCGCGTGGTGATGACGTCACAGACAGGAAGCCTGAACTGAGTAACGTTTAACGTCTTTATCATTAAAAGTGTAAAAAAAACACATCCATATAAAGTCTGCCGGCTTAATCGATTTATTACCTTTTAAAACGATGTTAGATCCATATATGTCGTCTGGAAGGACAACTAGTCGAGCACAGATCGATGTAGTCGGATCATATGATGAATCGTTACACCCTTATTATTTACAGTAAACTTGAAGGGGTGATGCTGAAAAAGCAGACATCACAGCCATGCACCACCTCCACCTCCACCTCCTCCTCCTCCATCACACAGACTGCTTCCTGCTTTGGCACTGATTGTTGGCACTTAATGCAAATGTGGGCTGCAGAGTCACCCAGTATGAAAGGGTCTCCTCTGGTCCTGTGTTGTTGTGTGACACGTTTGAGCAGCAGACTGATTGGACTGGGGAGCTGTCAGAGTGTGAGGGGCTCAGTGGGTTTATCGTAGGCCCGGGTTCAGGGGGAGTTCAGTCCAGCGTCTCCGGAGACATGAAGATTGAAAGCCTCTGCAGTCGTCGGCGTTCAGACACAGACTGCAGAGCCTCTCAGCGGTGGCAACGGCTCACAGCCCAACGCCTCGTCTCGTCTCTGATTACTGTGTTAAGAGCGCCGCTGACTGCTGCTGCAATCTGCTCCCATCAATTGGATATCGATCCGGCCGTCACAGACCAGCGGCTCCTCCGTGTGGGGATTGAACCGCAGAAGCCGGGGCTGCATGGGAGGCTACACATGGAGGCCAAACACAGATATTACCCTCCCGCCTGAAATGTTCACCCTGCTTTAGTAAGAAAATCAGCCCAGGGTTTGATCATCACAGTTAAATTGGAAGAATCAAGATGGAAGTGGGACTCACTCGTCTGTGGAGTGTGTGTTTTTTTTAAGAGTTCAGTTAATAGATTTGTTGGAGTCAGAGAAAGTGCTCCGGACAAATCCAGAATAATCCCCAGAGAGGAATAAAGATGTTCTGACTTTCAGATTTCTGAAGCAAAGAGATGACTCTTCAGCCTGACGGTGATGTCATACTCGTGTTGTTTACCCGTGTCTTTACGTTTGGTCTGCACTGACCTGAAACAGGATTAGTCACAGGGGACGGCTTCCTGTTCTGGCAGTGATACCAGTCTGTGTGAGACGCTGTCAGTAATCTGAAATGACGAACGCTTAATGATGTCTTCTGGTCACTGCACCGTGTTTTCCTCTTCCTGGTGACTCTCAGAGAGTCACAAACTCCTTCCTTTCTCCTGCAGGATAAGGACTTCGGGAAACAGACCCTCCATAAGGGTCACGCCAACCCGCTGGCGGAGGTGACGACCAGCCTGAAGACCTACCAGCACTTCACCTTGGAGAAGGCCTACCTGGGAGAGGACTTCTTCTGGGCCTTCACACCCGTCGCAGGGGACTTCATACGGATACGATTCTTCACACCCGTCCGCATAGAGAGGTTAGTACCAGAGGAGCACCAAATCTCTTTCCAAACAGAGCCGGTCTAGACTGTACTCTATGTTCTATTATTTACAAAGACCAAACATCAAGACAGGATCAGATCCAGTCCCATCTTCCAGACAGGACTCAGTCTGATCTCATCTTAATCCACCATGAGCAGAGCACTTTGCAGCATTTAGCAAGTTACAGTGGAAAGGACAAACTTCCTTTAACAGGCAGAAACCTCCAGCAGGACCAGACTCATGTTAGACACACATCTGCTGAGACCGTGTTGGAGAGAGGGATAGAGGGAGATGAAGAGAGAGAGAGAGATGATAGTGGGGAGACGGATAGTAGTAGTTGTAGCAGCTGGAGTCTGGACCACGTCCACAGCAGCAGAGATCCAGAGGAACCTACGAGACAAGGGAGCTCAGGGACTCCAGAAAGGTCTAGGAAAAGAGAGAAGAGAGGGAGACCAGAAGAAAGAAAAAGAGGAGAAGAAATGGGGAAGGAAAGACGGAAGGAAAGGACGGGATGAGAAAAGGAGACATAAAGGATGAAGAAACATGGAAAGAACAAAGAGAGAAAGAAAGAAAGAAAGAAAGAAAGAAAGAAAGAAAGAAAGAAAGAAAGAAAGAAAGAAAGAAAGGATGAATAACAGACCCCAAAAAAGGAATCTACAGCAGAGATCCAGAGGAACCTACGAGACAAGGGAGCTCAGGGACTCCAGAAAGGTCTATGGTTAGTAACTTTAATGGGACAGGAAGAGTTAAAGTGAGAGACAGGCAGAGAGAGGAGAGAGAGGGAAAGACAGGATCCCAGTGTGTCAGTCTAAGCCTATAGCAGCAGAACTAAGACCTGGTCCAAGCCTGATCCAGCTCTGACTATAAGCTTTATCAAAAAGGAAAGTTTGAAGCCTACTCTTAAAAGTAGAGAGGGTGTCTGCCTCCCGGACTCTGACTGGTAGATGATTCCAAAGGAGAGGGGCCTGATAACTGAAGGCTCTACCTCCCATACTACTGTTAGAGACTGTAGGTACGATGAGCAGGCCTGCATGTTGGGAGCGTAGAGTTCTAGAGTGCGGAGGGTTAGCAGACACAGGGTCAGGTATCTGAAATAAGTAGAGTCCATGAAGGGGAAGCAGTAGTGTGCTGCTAACATATTGATCAGACTGACAGACTTTGTGCCTCTCTTCCGTTTTCAGGTATTTCTTTCGGAGCGGAAACATCGAGCATCCGGGAGACAAACTCTTCAACACATCAGTGGAGGTTCTGCCGTTCGACGTGAGTGTTAAGACAAGACTCTGAATCACTAACACACCAAACTGAGGTGTGTTTCTGTAACTGTCATTCTATAAACCATGTGAAGTCTCTAAAAAGGTATATGAGCATCTGAAAAGCTCTAACAGATAATCAGAAAGGTTGGTGTCACGTATTTTTCAGGAGAGATTGAAGGCAAATTGTAATCATTCTTCCAAATCAGTCAGTCTGAAACATCCACCATAGTCGAATCACTGGATAAACATGCTTCATTAACAGGTTTAAATGTGTCCCTGCCTTCAAGGACCTCTTTTTGCTCTGTCACCGTGTTACCTGATATCTGATGCTAACTTCTTAAAGCAGATATAAATAACGGACACAGCAATTTTTAAAAAACATCAATATAACACGAGGTCTGTCCTCAAGAGGAGAAGAAAACTACGTCTACAATGTTTGTTTGTTGAATGGAGGTCTATGAAAGAGGATTAGAGACACTGATGTTCTTTTTTAGCTCTGACCTTCTTCACGGAATGTTCCATTTGTTCTCAGAATTCTGACATCATCAAAGACAGAATTATGACATCATCAAAGACAGAATTATGACATCATCAAAGACAGAATTATGACATCATCAAAGACAGAATTATGACATCATATAAGACAGAATTATGACATCATCAAAGACAGAATTATGACATCTTCAAAGACAGAATTATGACATCATATAAGACAGAATTCTTGAATTCTAGAACACCTGCTGTTGCTCTCCATACAGACTGTTCTTCCTGCTGACACCTGATTGGTGGATACTACTCAGACTAACAGACAGAGACTAGAACCCCTTCTCAGACTAAAACCCAGACCCTGAGATCCAGATTCAACATGTCTCTGAATCAGAATCTGTAATTACAGGTTAGTTGTAGCTGAAAGTAAAAAGCTTTGTCAGGTCTGTCCTCAAGAGGAGAAGAAAACTACGTCTACAATGTTTGTTTGTTGAATGGAGGTCTATGAAAGAGGATTAGAGACACTGATGTTTCTTTAGCTCTGACCTTCTTCACAGAATGTTCCATTTGTTCTTAGAATTCTGTCTTTGATTTCAGAATTCTAGAACACCTGCTGTTGCTCTCCATACAGACTGTTCTCCCTGCTGACACCTGATTGGTGGATACTACCTTAGACTACAAATGGTCTACAAACAGAAACCAGAGCCCCCCTGAGATGAGATTCCAGATGTTTCTGTCGGGTAGAGATTGTGTATTTCTCTGATTTGTTGAAGATGAGTCAGACTGACGGATCAGCGCGTCTCCCTCCGTGGTCGACTGTAAGACGGAGGCTGATTAAGTCTAAGTGTCTCAGCGGGAGAGTGTGACATATACGGAGGAGAGGAGGAGCTCCTGCTGAGACCGACCTCAGCGGAGGGGAATCAAGAAGACACAAAAAACATCAACCGACACTTACAGCAGGCTGAGATAGCAGACTGAGAGGGAGGAGGCAGTTGCCGGGGTAACGCTGACCAGAAGAGGAAGAGGAGGAGAGGGGGATGATGGGAAGAAAGGATGTGGAAGATTGGGAATAACAAACAGCAGGAACAAGAGGCAGCCGTTATTATTGTTGTGATTCTTGAGGTTCAGGTTTATTTATGAGTCTGTTTCCATCATCAGCTTCAGACCAGAACCTGATTCTGGTTCCTGTGGACCAGCTCTGAAGGGGGGGCGGATCTCAGAACCATAAACATCCATGCCTTATAACAAAACCCAGAACCACAAGCTAACTGACTCTCATGTTTCTGTCCAGTCCATACTTCACAAACACACACACACACACACACACACACACACACACACACACACACACACACACACACACACACACACACAAACACACAAACACACAAACAACAAACACAAACACACAAACACACAAACACACAAACACACAAACTAAAAGTATAAACCAGCCTTTAACCTCCAGTGAAGAACATGTCTCCCCCTTCTGGCAGTGATAGGAATTACAACAACACTTCAGAGACACTCAGGATCACAGAGTCTGCAGTGTGTCTACAGTTAGCAGAGCTAGCTCCACCTGCAGGTCAGCGTCCTCATGCCTGTGCTGGTCCCTCATACCTGTGCTGGTCCCTCATACCTGTGCTGGTCCCTCATGCCTGTGCTGGTCCCTCATTCCTGTGCTGGTCCCTCATGTCTCTGGTGGAGTGGTTCTTTGAGTTCAGTTCAGTTTAATCCCTCTTCTTTACAGCTCTGCAGACCGGTCTCTGCTTGTTGCCGTGAAACTCTGCCCTAACAGAGGTCATAACGTGAGTTCATGTGTTTATTACAGAATATCCAGGCGGAGAAAGAGGCCTTGACAGAAGGGAGGGAGAAAACGCCAAAGTACCACCGGACAGAAGACGGATTCATCAGAATAGGTGAGTGAGGGCGGCCTTTAGCAAGAGACCAGGACCACCTCGGTCCTCTGATAATCAGTGACGGTCAGTTTGACGTGCGTTCAAACGAGCTTAACGAGCTTAACGAGCTGCCTGGTGACAATGAGGAGAGTTATTCAGGACAACATTCCTCTGCTTTTGTTTCTCTGCTTCGATGAGGACAATGACACACGTGTTTGAACTTCTGCACTTATGAGGACTAAAAAAAGGATTTAAGGAAACATGTTGACAGATTTTGAGCTCCATGTTTTCTCAGGAGGATGATTTGATTATCAGTGAGATCTTTTATGAATTTGAAGTTTATTTCTAGATAAATTCTCATGTATTTTTTTATGAGAGGGGAATAAAAAGAGAACTTTCATTTGAAAGTCTCAGAAATTCTAGAGCATATTTTATAAAGTTTGTATGATTTGGAGGACATTTTAAAGGGTGTTAAAAATAATTTGATATGTTTTTTTACTTTCCTTGGAAACTTTTATGGAAATTTCAGTGAAAGTGTACAGAAAATGTCATACATTTTGATTGGAAATTAACTTAATTTTAGGGGTAAATATAGAATATTTTAAATTAAAAATTTCAAGAATTTTCAATAAAATGTGCAGAAATTTCAGGTAATTTTCAAGGATCTTAAGTAGGAATATTTTGGAAAATTTAAGTATTTCTGGGAATTCTCAGTGGAAACTTTCTGGTTTTTTTCCCTTTATTTTTTTATCGACATTTTCTGAATTTTTTCCCTTGAATTTGTAATGACATTTTCAGGTGTTTTCAGTGTGAGAGTGATTGCGTGCATTCGTCCATTTTATTCTGCTTATCCGTGGTCGGGTTTCGAAGGCAGCAGTCTCGGCAGCCCGACACGGACATCCCTCTCCCATCAACGCTTTCCTGCTCCTCCTGTCCTGGGGGATCCCGAGGCGTTCCCAGGCCAGTTGGGATATATAATCCCTCCAGCAAGCTCTGGGTCCTCCCCGGGGTCTACTTGCAGTTGGACTTGCCCAGAACCCTTCCAAAGGGAGGCGTCCTTATCAGATCCCCGAACCACGAATACCTGAACCCAGCACCAAATTTTTTTATGAAGTCCATGCTGCTGAAAGTACTACAGATCCCTGATAATTCTCCTCCTCCAGCTCCTGTTCCTCCTTGTGAAAGTGTTTCAGGACCTACCACGGCTGTTCCTCCTGCTTATATAACCCTCATAAAAGAAAATGAGAATTTTCCCTAAACTGCGAACTTTACGTCATTTATTGACACAGTACATTTCCAAGTCTTTAACCCAAACCTAAAACAAACATTATTCTAACTTTAATGCTTAAATCAAGCCTGATCCTCCAGAAACAAGTGAAAGAAGTGCCTCCACATAAAACTCAGTCTTTCCAAAAGTGCGGTCTCTGAGAGCTGAGGTTGGTCCTCAGAAGGAGAGAGGAACAGCACACACACACACACACACACACACACTCTGAGGGCAGCTCCGTGTGAAGGGTTTTTGTGGAACATTTATGAGCTGAGCCGCTGACGTAAAGTTCACAGTTTTAGGAAAATTCTCATTTTCTTTTATGATGGTTATATAAGCAGGAGGAACAGGAGCAGCAGTGGGAGGTCCTGTGGTGGAGCGACAGTGCACAAAGAAAAGCATTAGAAGAAGAAGAAAAAGCTGCATCAAGGTGGAGTCGCAGTATTAACGTCCCGCCCCTTACTCCAACAAACCCACCTCTACCTTGTAGCGAAAGCACACAGCGCTGCCGGAGCCTGATTGGTCAACAGAGCTGTCAATCATGGTGCTGAACATTTTTTCTTCAAGTCCCACCTTTTTTTCTCAGACTTCTGTCGTTGACATCAAAGGCAGAGTTCTAGAATTCTAAGATCAAAGGCAGAGTTCTAGAATTCTAAGATCAAAGGCAGAGTTCTAGAATTCTAAGATCAAAGGCAGAGTTCTAGAATTTTAAGATCAAAGGCAGAGTTCTAGAATTCTAAGATCAAAGGCAGAGTTCTAGAATTCTAAGATCAAAGGCAGAGTTCTAGAATTCTAAGATCAAAGGCAGAGTTCTAGAATTCTAAGATCAAAGGCAGAGTTCTAGAATTCTAAGATCAAAGGCAGAGCTCTTGAATTCTAAGATCAAATGCAGAGTTCTAGAATTCCTCCTTCGATCTCAGAATTCTGAGAGAGAAAGGTCAACATTCTGAAGAAAGGTTTGATCTAAAAAAGAAATATCCTTAGCCCCTCCCCTCAAACTAACTAACTTACTAACTCAAAGTAAACAGAAAAATGAACACTGAGACATAAATCAGCATGATAAGATCTAACTATAACGACAGAAACCATGTTTGACAAACATTTATTTGACCCATGTCCCATCTGTTAACATGGAGGAGGCGGGGCTCTAAATGTTTTGGCTTCACCTTTGTTGGGCTGTGGTCCTGTCTATGCTTTTATGCAGACTGTTGGTGGATATAGCAAAAACACACCCACCTATAACGTCTTTAAATATGCTTTTGTGTTTATTTTATCATGGTTTTTTTTAAGATTGCATTTGCCCACCACAGTGACAACACATGAAGACATCTTGTTTATTTGAGGGTTCTGCAGCAGGGTGACCTTTTTGTCTGAGCGTAAAAATCCAGAAGAATTAATGAATCAGACATTCGCGCAGGAAGAAGGATTTAAAGAAACAAAAGACAAGAGGGAATGAATCATAAATTACCAGCAGCTCTTTATCCCCCTCATCAATTTTTCAGATGAGTCGGCGGATCGATCCGGCTGACTCTTCTTAACTCGATTAATTTCAGCGGCACGCCTCCGGATGTCCTGAGTCTGCAGAGAAACAACAAACAGTTCAAGTACCCACGATGGGATTTTATGATTTGAATCAACTGTCAGATAAATGTAGGGCTGAGCGGCACGTTAAAGAGGAGAGGATGTCACATTTCAGAGTCCATCCTGCACTATCCTTTAACGTCTAAACACTGTGAGGCTTCCATCCATTAACTGGTTGTTTCAGGGGCTCAAACATGCAAACACACGTGATGGCGTGAACTTTGCTAAAACATAAGACCTTACAGCTGATTCTGCGTCTTCTTCCAAACCTCAGGGTTTTATCTTCCTCTCTGTTTCTCAGAAAAGCTCTCCAGCAGCCGAACACGTTTCTTAATATTGAACAAGAGCCGTTATACCCTCAATCATATGAGATTATACCCTTCGATAAATCAATAACACACCCCCAGACGCTGCTCTTTCTTGGGATTACCGTCGCTCTCGTACCTGGAAGCATCACTCGCAGCGTGATAATCCCAGTAAATGAATCCTCGCAGGGATTATTGCTCTGCTGAGCGGGAACTAGAGACGGCAGGGCGGATGGGATCTGATGGAGACAGTCAAACAGAGCCACAGGGGAGAGTCGGTGGATCCATTAATAACCATTAATGACCCTGTAAACCTGCACAGAATAATCCATATGGATCCTAAAAATCCCTCAGTCTCTCAGCCCCGTCCACAAACAAGCAGACACGAGTTCCCAGAGCTCTTGGTAAACTCTGGAGGTGCCTTTGTTTCATGCTGTTCGGTTTCTTGATGCTCTTTGTTGTTGGATCTTTGCCTGAACCCGAGGAGGCCGCGAGGTGGAAACAGGGCTCGTTGAGATTCAGAGGAGGTCTCTGGAGGACAAAAGGAGGTGATCTTGGGGATTCCTCAGAGGCCATAAAGGGCTCGAGTGAGGTTTGGCTAGCGTTGTTTTGAGCTTTAAAGTCTTGTGTGTCTTTCTGTTATATTCCAGCTAAACACCTGCCTGTGTGATTTCTATGCTCGTCTGATCGCCTGTTCTCTCCCGCTACGTTTTCTTGCTGCTGGTCCACAGTGAACTACGGAGACTATAATAGAAGTGTTGAAGGAGAGCTGGTACATGAAGCCGTCTGTCATACAGAGAGTATTACAAAGAAGAATACAGAGGAGATTTCAGAGGAGATAAAACAACCATTATACCATCCATATATGGTCAATATGCAGGGTTGATATGCAGTCGATACAGGGTCAGTATACGGCTAAAATACAGCCAGTATACGGCCTATATACGGTCATTATACGGTCCATATAAGGCCTATATACGGTCATTATACAGTCAATATATGGTCAATATATGGTCATTATACAGTCAATATATGGTCATTATACAGTCCATATAAGGCCTATATACGGTCATTATAGGATCATTATACAGCCAATATATGGTCAATATATGGTCATTATACAGTCAATATATGGTCAATATTTGGTCTAAATATGGTCGATATACAGTCGATAAATGGTATAATTTGGTTCATATACTGCATATAAATGGTTGATATATTGTCAATTTACAGCTATATATGGTCAATATACGGTCAATAAACGGTCTATATATTGTTGATATATTGTCAATAAACGGTCAATATACGGCTAATATACGGTAGATATACTGTCAATATACGGCGTATGTACGGTCAATATACTGTCGATATAAAGACAATATACGGTTGATAAACAGTAAATATACCGTCAATATGCGGACGATATATGGTCAATATAAAGTCAATATACAGTAGATATACTGTCATAGTACGGTCAATATATGGCGTATATACGGTCAATATACGGTCAATATACTGTCAATATACGGCCAATATACGGTTGATATACGGCGGATATACGGTCAATCTACGATCAATATACGGTCAATATACTATCGATATACTGTCAATATACAGTCAATATACGATCAATATACTGTCAATATGCGATCAATATACGGTCAATATACTATCAATATACGATCAATATACGGTCAATCTACGATCAATATACGGTCAATATACTATCGATATACTCTCAATATGCAGTCAATATACGATCAATATACTGTCAATATACGGCCAATATACAGTTGGTATACGGCGGATATACGGTCAATCTACGATCAATATACGGTCAATATACGATCAATATACGGTCAATATACGGTCAATCTACTGTCAATATACAGTCAATATACGATCAATATATGGTCAATATACTGTCGATATACGGTCAATATACGATCAATATACGGTCAATATACGATCAATATATGGTCAATATACTGTCGATATACTGTCAATATACAGTCAATATACGATCAATATACGGTCAATATACGATCAATATACGGTCAATATACTGTCAATATACAGTCAATATAAGGTCAATATACGGTCAATATACGGTCAATATACTGTCAATATACAGTCAATATACGGTCAATATACAGTCAATATACGGTCAATATACGGTCAATATACTGTTGATATACTGTCAATATACAGTCAATATACGGTCAATATACTGTTGATATACTGTCAATATACAGCCAATATACGTCAATCTACTGTCAATATAGGGTCAATATACTGTTGATATACTGTCAATATACAGCCAATATACAGCCAATATACTGTCGATATACGGACAACATACGGAGGATATACTGAGGATATATGGCTGATATACTGTCAATATATAGTCGTCATACGGTCGTCATCTGGTTGATATATGGCTAATATATGGTGGATATACTGCTTAGATACAGTGGTTATATGGTCGCCTACGGTTTGTACATATGGTTGATATGTACTTGTATACCCCAATTCCTGCCCAGCGGACCAATCACAGGGCTTGCGGTCATCATCGATAAATTTACGGCGTCGATTTAACGCAGAAGTGTAAACCAGACGTTAGTTCACGCCCGGCTGGTTCACTCGGCTCCAGAGCTTCATTCAGGTGTGTTGGAGCGCCTGATAGCCTCTGATCATGCAGGGGCTTAGGGTTGTTTCTGGGTTTTCAGTAAGTTAAAAAGCTGTTTGATGGGATCCTAAGAGTCCTTAAGGAGGTGGTTAAGTCTCAGTAGGAAGTTAGGAGTATGCTGTTTCTCTTATGTGGCTTTAGGATTCTTTAAGGGGGTGTAAAGACTCATCTGTCATACTCTATAAGATCATCATGTTTGTATCCACCACGGCCGCTGAGCGCCACAAATCTCCAAAGGTTCAACTTTTCATGAACTCAGAGACACCGCAGTGTTTTCAGCTTTGTGACAATACAGTTTCCAGCTAATCCAGGAGGGGATTAAGGAGTATATGTTCAGGTTGGACTAAGAAGTGGGAGAAATTCCCTCAGCTCCCAGAGGTACGCTTAATCCTTCAGTTTCTCACAAACACCCAGAACACTTTTACAAAGATTACTGGACAAGACGAGGAAGATAAAATGTTACAGATCCAAAACACTGAAACTAAACCAGTGAACGGGTCCAACCAGGTAACGGTCTGGTCAAAAGAAGGTCTGGGATCGAGATGGACCTGAGCATCAGGACTCATTGAACTCAGATTTTATCCCTTTTTTATTTTCATCTCTTTCAGGAAACTTCCAGAACGGCATCGCAGAGGGAGAGGTTGACCCCACCTTTGGGCCCCTGGAGGCGATGCGTCTCTCTGTGATTACGGACTCACCGGTTTGGGTGATCCTCAGCGAGGTGAGAAGGCCTGAATTTGACCCCAGTTCATGTAGTCATAATACATGTTTGGAGGTTTTATGGAGGTGGTCCAAGTGGTTTGTTCTGGGCCCGCTCACAGAAAGGGGGTTTTGTTAGATTGAAGGGATGCTTGCAAGCGGCGTCCTCCATTGTTGGGCATGGAGTCGAGGTGGAAACTGAATAAACCCTTCAAAACTTAACGTCCAAACTTGCTCATTTCAAAAGTTCCCTGGCTTTAAGTGACGCCCCCGTAATGAGGTTGATGTTGAGGATTAAAAGGTGGAACTGAGCGCTCCTGACCTCTCTGAGGGTTCTGGAGGGAAGGTCTCGGGTAACCCTGAGAGGAATGCATTAGTCTGGGTAAACCGAAGACTCCTCATGACGACTGAGCGGCTTTTCCGTCCTGACAGGCGGAAGGAACATTTCTGGAGCAAACACTGAATATTTGAACGTCTTTTTCAACAGCTCAAACATTAAACTTTCATCTCTGAGAATCTAGATCGCTATCAAGCTTTCAGAAATCAGAATTAGTCAGACTCTATAAGTGTGTCACTAAGTATAAACATTCACATACTGCTGAAGAACGAAGTCATGGTTCTGGACTCAAAGGAAGTTTTCCTACTTCTACACCACAAACAAGGTCTTGCTTCTGGATCAGGTTTATATAAGGTTTCCTCTTTGCATGGTTCAGGTTTAACCTGCGTTTGTGGATGCAGTGACTTCCACTACAGCGTCATGTCTGTTTTAATGCAGTGACTTCCACTACAGAGTCATGTCTGTTTTTAATGCAGTGACTTCCACTACAGAGTCATGTCTGTGTTTAATGCAGTGACTTCCACTACAGAGTCATGTCTGTTTATAATGCAGTGACTTCCACTACAGAGTCATGTCTGTTTTTAATGCAGTGACTTCCACTCCAGAGTCATGTCTGTGTTTAATGCAGTGACTTCCACTACAGAGTCATGTCTGTGTTTAATGCAGTGACTTCCACTACAGAGTCATATCTGTTTTTAATGCAGTGACTTCCACTACAGAGTCATGTCTGTTTATAATGCAGTGACTTCCACTACAGAGTCATGTCTGTTTTTAATGCAGTGACTTCCACTACAGAGTCATGTCTGTGTTTAATGCAGTGACTTCCACTACAGAGTCATGCCAGTGTTTAATGCAGTGACTTCCACTACAGAGTCATGTCTGTGTTTAATGCAGTGACTTCCACTACAGAGTCATGTCTGTGTTTAATGCAGTGACTTCCACTACAGAGTCATGCCAGTGTTTAATGCAGTGACTTCCACTACAGAGTCATATCTGTTTTTAATGCAGTGACTTCCACTACAGAGTCATGTCTGTTTATAATGCAGTGACTTCCACTACAGAGTCATGTCTGTTTTTAATGCAGTGACTTCCACTACAGAGTCATGTCTGTGTATAATGCAGTGACTTCCACTACAGAGTCATGTCTGTGTTTAATGCAGTGACTTCCACTACAGAGTCATGTCTGTTTTTAATGCAGTGACTTCCACTACAGAGTCATGTCTGTGTTTAATGCAGTGACTTCCACTACAGAGTCATGCCAGTGTTTAATGCAGTGACTTCCACTACAGAGTCATGTCTGTGTTTAATGCAGTGACTTCCACTACAGAGTCATGTCAGTGTTTAATGCAGTGACTTCCACTACAGAGTCATGTCTGTTTTTAATGCAGTGACTTCCACTACAGAGTCATGTCTGTTTTTAATGCAGTGACTTCCACTACAGAGTCATGTCTGTGTTTAATCCAGTGACTTCCACTACAGAGTCATGCCAGTGTTTAATGCAGTGAATGAATTTTAAATGATTTTCCAATCATTAAATCTGTTCCTTATTACATTTTACACAAAGTCACTTTTTTTTAACATTGTGGTCATTTAAAGACTTTATAATATTAAATGTTATTATGTAAATTAACATTTTAAACAAGTATAAATCATAAAAATTGAAAATTAAAAATACTAATTTTGAATAATTAGACATTTTTCTTAGCACTTGTACTTTGAGTTCCTGCTGGTTCTTGTTAGTTCTCACTGGTCTCTCTGGTCTCCCTCAGATCTTCATAAAGAAAGCAGAGTGAAGCTCCGCCCCCTCAGTGATACCTCAGCTCCTCCGAGCGTTCAGCCGAGCCCACCAGAGGCTCGCCAGCTGCCGTCCTGCTCACCAGAAACCCACCGCGGTGCCACAGCGCCCTCGTCTGGCCGGACCTGGTTACTGCAGGGCTGAACAGAGACCTGAACACACAGCTCTGACAGACTGACTGACGATGCTGTATTAACCCTGAGGAGTCTGTATTTATGTGTACATACAGTTAGTTAATGTTGAAACACTGGTGATAGCGACTCATCACTTCTGCTGATGAAACTGCTGCTTCTAAAGACTCAAAGGCCTCTTTCTCTCCGGACCTTTCTACCAACACCGCCCCACCAGGAACCCCACCAGGAACCCCACCAGGAACCCCACCAGGAACCCCACCAGGAACCCCACCAGGAACCCCACCAGGAACCCCACCAGGAACCCCACCAGGAACCCCACCAGGAACCCCACGGTCTCCCACAGTATACGTGCTTATACGCATAGAGCTGTATACACACACGTCATATGAATGCCCTCTCAGTGTGTGTGTGTGTGTGTGTGTGTGTGTGTGTGTGTGTGTGTCTGTAGTCGCTGCTCGGGGTTCGCCCATCAGAGAGCGGTTTGCCTTAAAGAAGAAGAAGAAGAAGAAGAAGAAGAAGAAGAGCGGAGTTACTTCAAACGAGCCCTGAAACACTGCAACATGTAGCGACAACAGTACCCACAATCCTTTGCTGCGACCTCGGACCTTCTCACGTCTTTGTGGCTTGAAACTACTGATGACAGCTGTTTTACTTTTTTAATGAAGTCTTTTAAGGATGTTTTATTTGAGTTTACTGAGGCCTTTTAATGACACCTGCTCTGTTAGAATCTACAGTACTCTGATTACACTCTGCAAAGTACTGATACTTTACAGTACTATGATGTTCTTTACAGTACTCTAATGTTCTGCACAGTACTCTAATGTTCTTTACAGTACTAAGATGTTCTTTACAGTACTCTAATGTTCTGCACAGTACTCTAATGTTCTTCACAGTACTCCAATGTTCTTTACAGTACTCTAATGTTCTTTACAGTACTCTAATGTTCTTCACAGTACTCTTATGTTCTTTACAGTACTCTAATCTTCTTTACAGTACTATGATGTTCTTTACAGTACTCTAATGTTCTGCACAGTACTCTAATGTTCTTCACAGTACTCTAATGTTCTTTACAGTACTCTAATGTTCTTCACAGTACTCTAATGTTCTTTATAGTTCTCTAATGTTCTGCACAGTACTGATACTTTACAGTACTACAATGGTCTTTACAGTACTCTAATGTTCTTCACAGTACTCTAATGTTCTTTACAGTACTCTAATGTTCTTTACAGTACTCTAATGTTCTTCACAGTACTCTAATGTTCTTTATAGTACTCTCATGTTCTGCACAGTACTGATACTTTACAATACTACCATGTTCTTTACAGTACTGATACTTTACAGTACTCTAATGTTCTTCACAATACTGCTACTTTACAGTACTGCTCAGAACATTTCAGTACTCTGATGTTCTTCACAGATCTGCTACTTTACACTACTAAAATGTTCTTTACAGTACTGCTCAGTACTTTACAGTACTCTGATGTTCTTTACAGTGCTGCTTCTTGAAAGTACTACTGTTTTCTTTACAGTACTCCAATTACATACACTTCACAGTACTCTAATGTTCTTTACAGTACAATGATGTTCATTACACGACAACACTCTGATGTTGTTGTTCAGAGTACTCGGATGTTCTTTACAGTACTCTGATCACACGCTCTTGGCAGTACTATCAGTACTTTGCAGTACTACAATGTTCTTTACAGTACTTATCATTATTTTACTGTACTCTAATGTCTTCAGAGTACTTCAGAGTGTTCTTTACAGCACTATGGTGTTCTTTAGAGTACTCTCATGATCTTTACAGTACTCTGCGGTGAACTCTGAAGTACTTTATTTGCTCTAATGTAATTTACAGTGCTTCATTGTATCTACTCTACTGTTCTTTAAAGAACATGAGAGTACTTTAATGTACTTCACAGTACTCTGACGTTCTTCACAGTACTGCTACTATACAATACTACGAGGTTTTTACAGCACTCAAATGTTATTTACAGTACTTCAGTTACACACAGTTCACAGTACTGCTACTTTACATTACTCTAATGTTCTTTACAGTACATTACAGTTTTCTAAATTTATACTTTAAGATACTTTGAGTGACTTTCGACCACCTCCTTGTGCTGAGGTACTCTGATGTACTCTGTAGAACAGCACAATTAACTTTGCAGTACTCTTACATACTCTGCAGTACTCTAATGTGCTTTAGAATACTTCACAGTACTCTGTCATTTACAGTGCTTTAGTGTCTGTAATCTGATTTCCTCTGATGTTCTTTACTCAGATACTTCTTTGCAGTTTTCTGATTTATGCAGTAGTACTTCATAGTATGTGTACTCTACAGCTCTGTAGTGTAAATGAACTTAAGAGTACTCTTATTTACATTACAGAACTGTGCTGTACTCTGGTGTACTTCACAGTACTGTGGTGTTCTTCTCTAATCCGCTCTGTAGTACTTTCAAACTCCTGGATTTACCTTGCAGCACTTTAACGTACTTCATAGTACTCTGATGTATTTTACTTTACTTCACAGAGGCGTAATTTACAGTAAACTTTACAGTATTCCACTCTGCAGTAGTCAGATGTACTTTAATGTACTCGGCAGTACTCTAGTTTCCTCTGTAGTACTTTACAGTACTGTAGTTTTCAGTCCAGTGCAAAAAGAGATTCAAGTCTTTGTTTTCACGTTCAGTCACGTTTAATAAAAACGGAAAACTTGGACCGATACTTTAATTTTCTGTGAAGTCGCTGTCTTTATTTTCTCACTGCTGGCTTCAGTTTCACAGGAGACGCTTTTTGATCAATTGCTCCTTTGCATTATTTGTCCTCTAAATCCATTAATAAGTAATGTGGTTTACAAAGCGTGAGTTTAATAAACTTTTACATTTTATATGTAGAGTCATCTCTTGCAGATTCAACGAGCTCCAAACTGATGATCTTTAAAAATCCAGACTACATTTTAAGATGACCTTTTTATAATTCAAAGAAACAGGAGAACAAACTTAGGGGAGCAATTTAGCAAAATAAGACTCGTCCCTCCTGTCCGGACCATCATGCATTCATTCATGCATTCATTCATGCATTCATCCATTCATTCATTCATTCGTTCATGTAACAGGCAACAGAACTTTACTCTCTCAGATCTGAAGTGAACTTAGCGTCTTCAAGCTTCAGGAAACATCACAACCTTTCTTTGTAAGATGCACTGGAATGCATTGCTATAATCTTGTGTTTGTCTTTTGTATCCTTTAGATAAACTCTATTTAAATGATCTTTAACTTCTATCAATCTGTGAATTGTAATAAAGACAGAAATGAAAATGATGCTTATGTTTGTAGAGACTCATGAGGTCGGGCTCCAGTTTATTCCCTTATCGTAAGTGTGTGTGTGTGTGTGTGTGTCTGTGTGTCTGTGTGTCTGTGTGTCTGTGTGTGTGGGCGGTGAGATGATTTCTGGGAATGTCATCAGGCTTCATCAAAGCTAGTGATGAAATAACATCACAGACAGCTGTTAAGGTTAAATTTATTTCAATTTCATGCAGAAGAAACAGCAGAGGATGTAAAGGAACCTGAGTGATTTTTAAATCTGGGCTCTGTTTTTAGACCTCTTCCTCCTGCAGCAGGCAAACAGGCTGCAACACCTTCAACATAATCCTTCATGGATCAAAGAGTGTCCTCTAACAGTTCCACCTGTTGCATCAATCACTTTACCTCTCAGAACAAGGAAGCTGCTCAGACCAGCAGCGCCTGTCTTCTGTGAAGTAATACACCAGAAACAGCTGTTAACATCAATTACTCTGAAGCCAACAGACTCCAGATTCAAACTAACCACCTAAAACACTAAGATGTAGATCAATCAATCAATCAATCTTTATTTGTATAGCGCCAAATCACAACAAACGTTATCTCAAGACCCTTTTACAAACAGAGCAGGTCTAGACCGCTCTATGTTAAATTATGAACAGAGACCCAACACCAAGACAGGATCAGACTCAGTCTGACCCCACCTTAATCCATCATGAGCATTGCACATCGCAGTATTTAGCTAGTTACAGTGGTGAGGACAAACTTCCTTTTAACAGGCAGAAACCTCCAGCAGGACCAGACTCATGTTAGACAGCCATCATGCCTCGACTGAGTTGTGTCTGGAAAGACAGATAGAGGGGAGTAAGAGAGAGAGGTGATAGTGATGAGACGAGTCGTAGAAGCTGTTGCCGCTGGAGTCCAGATCGTCCGTATCAGCTGGAGTCCAGATCGTCCGCAGCAGGAGGACGTCTACGGCAGCTCAGAGGAACCTACGAGACAAGGGAGCTCAGGGACTCCAGAAAGGTCTATGGTTAGTAACTTTAATGGGACAGGCAGAGTTAAAGTAAGTGATGAGGGGGTTGGGGGGAAGGGGGTGAGCTAGGATCCCAGTGTGTCAGTGTGCCAGTTCCCCCGGCAGTCTAGGCCTATAGCAGCATGACAAAAGCTGGTCCAAGCCTGATCCAGCTTAACTAGATAAAAACAAAAGATAGACATGGCCGAGGTAGATCAGCAATTCTAGTATTCTGTTCAGTGAGATGTATCTTTTAATGAATGGGGTCTGGTGGCTGTGACATGAGCAGTTAAAAAGAGCATACAGTCAAAGCATTAATATTACCTCACAGAGTCCAGGAGTTGCTGTTCTGCCAATAACTGAATAGATTAGTTTCCACTGGGTTCTTGATTGTCACTCATATATAAACATTACCATGAAGCAAAAACAAATAAAGAGGGGTCATTCAAGGCAGAGGTAGACCAGCAACTCCTGCCTGGCAAAATAACTTCTTCTTACTTCATAAAGATAATATTGCTTCCAAGAGTTGCTGGATCTGCTGCTGCCTAAATGAGTTATTATGTCATCCTAGTTGTTGTTTTTGAAGTATGTCATGTTTTAGACCCAAAATAACCATTTAAATAAAAACACGGTGTGAAAATAACTGAAAAGAGTTAATAATAATAATAATACATTTTATTTATAACACACTTTTCATTTACAGAAATCTCAAAGTGCTACAGGCACACAGTAAAAGCAAACTTGAACATTTCTTAAAAGCAGTACTTAAGATAAGTTAAAAGCCTCTTTAAACAGGAAGGTCTTTAAATGTTTCTTAAAAGCATCCACAGTCTGTAAGGGGTCCTGAGGTGGCTGTGCAGGGAGTTCCACAGACGTGGTGCAGCAGCACAGAAGGCCCGATCTCCCATGGTCCAGAGCTTGGTTCTGGGAGGGTGGAGGAGGTTCTGATGTGGAGTGCGTGAGTTCCGGGTTGGGGTTTGCTGGGTGAGGAGTTCTTTGAGTTTGAGTTGAGGCAGAGGTAGACCAGCAACTCCAGTGTTTATATGGTAGTATATTGTTCAGTAAAATTACAGTTTGTTATGAGGTCTGGTGTTTTTAAAGAGAGTGATTTAACAAAGAATCACCATCAGACTCCTTTCAGATACAGTTATTTATCTCACAGAGCACGGGAGTTGTTGATCTGCTGCTGTCTGAATAAGTTATACATTTTCTTATGGTCATTATTGGTCAGTTAGACATTTTTTAAGATCCAAACAGACCATTTGAAACACTGTAAGTCAACAACAACACCAAAGAGGGGCCGCTTTACGATGAGGTAGACCAGTAACTCCTGCCTGGGAAAATAACTTTCTCTGAAAGGACTCTGGTGGCTATGAAGAAAGATGTGTAACAGATACAAGTGATGGAAAAAGCATAAAAGCAGAAATACTACTTCATTAAATTAATATTGCATACAGGAGTTGTAGGTCTGCTGCTGCCTGAATGAATTATTGTGTCATCTTGATTGTTGTTTTTGAAGTATGTCATGTTTTAGACACAAAATGACCATTTAAAAAAAAACACAAATTATAAATGACTCAAAAGAGTTGAGGCAGAAGTAGACCAACAACTCCAGTATATTTGTTCAGTAAAGCCACACGTATTTGTTATGTAGTCTGGAGTCTTTGAAGGGAGTGATATCAGAGTAGCACAGTAATTTAACCTCACAGAACACAGGAGTTGCTGATCTGCCTCTGCCTGAGGTTATGTTGCCATGAGGTTGTTGATTGCTTCACAGATGTTGTGTATGATCCAGACCAACCATCAAGAACACCAGGATACAACCAAAACACAAAGCCGAGGTAGACCAGGAACTCCCGTGGACTCTGAGGTCAGATGACTGTTCACTCAGTGTGGTCGGGTGTGTTTGTAGAGAGGGGTGTAACAGCTGTTTGTGCTCCCTCTCTCTGTGGGGACCCTCTCTGTGATGTTGTCCGACACTTAGAATAACATCCGGAGCCTGTCAGCCTGTCAGGGACAAAAACAACAACTTGATGATCTTTTCAACCAGAAACAGCGCACAGCTTTACATTAGTATTCTCACCACACATGTGAGCGCTATGCTATGTGTTCCTTTAAGCAGACACAATGAACATTCGTGTTACTTGTTCCAGACAGGAACTGAGAGAAGCTGTTAGCTTGAAGACGTAAATCTTGAGAGGACACTGGGGCGTCCATAAAGTTTAAAAGCAGCTTCATGCTTCATTACAGTGAATAAAAGGAATAGAAGCAGGCTGTTGTTTAGTCTGAGGTGACGGTCACATGGTAGGGTTCACATGATGCTCACAGCTCTGCGCTGGAAGTCTGAGCGAGGGGTTCAGTGTTTCAGTCTTTTCACCTCAATTAGAACAAAGATAAATGAATCAGTCTGTTCTACCACAGACAACAACTCTGCATTAAAACCTGGTTTTATAAAGACACAACAAACATCACGCTGTGAGTCTGTGCAGATATATAACTACATGTAAAAGAATGCTTTTAGTCCTGAAAGTCCCAGTAGTGTGATTTTAAACATTTTGACTTTTTGTGCATCTAAAAGTCATAAAATGTATCATTATGCAAAGTCTGTTGAGGACAAATGTCTCTCTGTAGAATGGTTGTTTGTATGTTTGTTGTTTTTATAACATAATAAGGAACATAACTTGTCACTTATTTTAGTATAGCGCCAAATCCCAACAAACGTTCTCCTCAGACTCTTTCCAAACAGAGCCGGTCTAGACCGTACTCTATGTTCTATTATTAACAAAGACCCAACATCAAGACCGGATCAGATCCAGTCCCATCTTACAGACAGGACCCAGTCTGATCTAATCTTAATCCACCATGAGCAGAGACCTTTGCAGCATTTAGCAAGTTACAGTGGCAAGGACAAACTTCCTTTAACAGGCAGAAACCTCCAGCAGGACCAGACTCATGTTAGACACACATCTGCTGAGACCGTGTTGGAGAGAGGGATAGAGGGAGATGAAGAGAGAGAGAGAGATGATAGTGGAGAGACGGATAGTAGTAGTTGTAGCAGCTGGAGTCTGGACCACGTCCACAGCAGCAGAGATCCAGAGGAACCTACGAGACAAGGGAGCTCAGGGACTCCAGAAAGGTCTATGGTTAGGAACTTTAATGGGACAGGAAGAGTTAAAGTGAGAGACAGGCAGAGAGAGGAGAGAGAGAGGGCAGTCTGAGCCTATAGCAGCATAACTAAGAACACATTACTCATATTGATTAGCATGTGAAGAGATAGTCATTAGGCACACAAGTCAAACAAGAAAGGGTGTTACCTGACGGACAAGACGAACAAGACAGGAACAGACATACTCCATTAGTCATTTAATTGTTGCTCTGTTTTCCTTCCTGTGTTTGAGCTAACTAAGCTAAGCTACAGCAACACAACAAAGTTAACTTGTAACTTAAAGCTCCTGTGAGGAATATTCTGCAGGTTATATTGATGCCTGTTTTTGAGCTACAAAAGCATACCAGACCATCAGCAGCGAGATTATCTATTGCTATAATGAAGTTTTAATTTCTAGAGCCGCTGTGACGGGGTCGGTGTCGGACAAAGAATCAGTTTGTTTACTTTCTCCACAGCAAATCGCAGTGAGTTATTAGTCAATAGAAGGAGATTCACAGTCAAAAAACACCACTCGAGCAGGACAAGATCAGCACAGCGATAAGAGGTGCCACATTGTCCACAGGGGGCGCCAAACTCAACTCAAACCAAAGAATCCTCACAGGAGCTTTAAGTTATATATATTTTTTTAAATTGTCTTTTTTAATAAAAAGCACAAAATTTCTCTCTGAGGTGTTGAGAAGCAAATAACCATTAAGTCAGGGGTTGGATAGCCCATCTTAGCATAAGACTTTGGGCTAGTGTGAACCAAGCAGCAACCTCTGGTCTCAAACGATGAAGCCCATGTGGAAGTGTTATAAACTGCAATTCATCAAGCATCCACTTGAGGCTGGCTGCAGAAACACTGGAAACCACATATACCTCAATTAAAAAAAGAGGATCTTTGCAGCATTAATAAACATGTTTACAGCCTGGTTCAAAAAACGGCTTGGCTCTACGTAGCTAATCTCTCTATCGGCACACACTGTACGGGGGGGGGGGATTTATTTCTAACGTGACGGTTCAGAAGATATTAAGATTACCAGTTTTTGCCCAAATAAGGACATGACTGACTTGACTCCTGGCCGGGAACACATAGCCTTTGGCTAGGAGGCTCAAACTCCGCCCCTTTACGTCACACTCTGCCTGGTTGAGTTTCGCATTTCCAATATGGCTGCCGCCGTCGATTGGCTTCAAAACAGCGCTCAGGAACAGATGGGTGACGTCACGGATACTACGACCATTATTTGTACAGTCTATGGTGTGAACACAGAAAGCCAGGTTTAACAATAAAAACATCATGATATGTGGTTTTGGGGTCTTTATGATATCTGTCGTGTTTGATACTCTTTCATTTGTGTACAGATAAAACCAGTGAGATAAAACCTGTTAATTAATAAGCTTTAGAGGAGTTAGTTGACAAACGTAAGCTGGCAAGCAAGTGAAAAAAGGCAGATAGGCACCCTGAAAGCATAAAGACAAGAAAATAGGAACAGAAAATTAAATTAGTCTTCATGAAAGCAAAAATAAATGACAAGACAACACTTCTTATATATTTAGAGGTAGTATCTCTTGATTTGAGTGTCCTCTAATGTGATAATTTACCCCCCTTCTTAAAATGAACATCACAAAACAAATACTGGGGTTTTTATCCCCTTTTTCTTGTTTCTTTTTTATTTATAAAAAATGTAATCACATAAAGAAATATATATAAAATATTTCAAATCATAAATGTCTCAGTTATGGCCTTTATTTTTAATTTAATCACTCCATAAAGCAACATTTCTCAATTCTAATCTACGGTAAATATAAAATCCGTTTCAATCTCAGCCCTGTCATCAGCCTCATCTCAACCAATCAGCGCCCACTTCCCCCCGACGGCTCCACCAATCACAGCTGTCCACGAGGTGCAGCTCAAGGGGGGCGGGCTCTGTCCATTCCGACCGAGATTCCTCTGCGACCAATCAGCTGTTGACAGTTGACAGGAAACGTCAGACCTTCGCGCTCGGCGACCAATCAGGGACGGAGGAGGGCGGTCTCAACGCTCCATTATCCCACGTGACCCTCCTCAGTAGTTCCCAGGCGGTCACATCGGCGAGCCGGAGGTGAGTAAAGAGACGGATAAATGGGACTTTTTAGAGGGTAACAGAGCCGGAGAGGGGGGTTCAATGAGACAGATTACTATCATTATTCTGTCTGTTCACTAAATCTGTAGGAAATGTCTGATTTTAGTGGTTAGGATGAAGCTCAGGGTCTCCAGCATGCTTTAGCATTAGGCTGAGTGGCTAACTGAAGCTAATTAACTACAGGTGAAGACTCCCAGGCTGCTGGGTCGGCCTCAGACCACATTTAATTCACTAATTACACTCAAATATATTTAACACACACCTCCTTTCCCTGTGGGGCTGAAACTCGTGTCTCACTCCTCCTGTGGATAGATGAAGTTTTTTGGCTCCTGCACTTGCTGTTGTTTCGTAAGCAGCTATGCTAAGCTAGCTGAATCTGTGTAACAGGGACTTTCTGTCCTAGTAAAGGCAGGTGAAGGTGTTTTATTAACTGAACTACAGCTGAATTAAAGGGATAATGTGAGACAGAGAGGTGTGTGAGGACAGGGGGAATGAATGGAGCCTCTTTTGGGGTCAGCTAGCATGCTAACCTCTCAGGGCTACATCAATTCAAACACATTATTTGACTTAAAATGGAATAAAAACACAGGAAATGTGATTTAAATATGCAGGGGTGAAGGTAAAAGAGTGTCTCATGGTGTTGCAGTGATGTATGTAAGGCTGTATTAATGATTACTCAGACTGTCATTCATTAATCAGCCACTATAAAAAATGTATATGTAAAAGGAATACATTCAAAGGAACAATAAGAGACTCAATCAAAGCTTTAATCTGACAAAAGCTCCTTAAAATAAGTTACAGACACCTTCTACACCTTCATCTCTCTATAATTGTATATGAAGAGTTCATTTGCAAAAACAGATAACTTATTTTTTATAAATGTTCAAACAACATATTTCTTTTTGATATAGATTCCTAGTAAAGTTACATTTTCAAGATACCTCTGATTAGTAAAGTCATTTTGACTTAGTCAAAGCCATAGAACCTCAGTTGATTGATAATACCAAAAGCTAGTAATAGAAAAACTGCATTTTTAAACATTTTTTAAAAGTGAGTTATCTGTTTTTGCAAAATTAACTCCAAAAATTACATATTGTTGCTTTATTTTTTCTCCTAACGATCAATAACAGACTCAATCAAAGCTTTAAATTGACAAAAGCTCCTTAAAAAGGTTGCAGACAGACACCTTCTACACCTTCATCTCTCTGTACTTGTAGATATATTTGAACCCTCTGCAGCTCATATTATCCTCTAACATCAAAAGATCATCCACAAAGAGTGTAAACAAACAGAGCAGCATGGGGTGGAGGGGAACTCTCTGACCTCGTGTTTAAAAGAAAAATATTTGTACGCATGGTTCGTTTACCTTTATGTGACTGCAGACACCTGAGTGCAGCTGCATCCTCACTTGCATGAATGTTTGCCAGCCACTCTCAGTAACGTCCAATTTCTCATAAATTCGTCGACTTCCTGCTTCTCAAATGACATAAATCCAACCCTGAAAGATTCACAAAAGCAGAACAGAACTTCCTGTGCCTTATCGAGTATACAAATCTCAAAAAAGGACTTTTAAGTCTGCACATTAGCACTGCTGTAAGTCCCTTTAATGTAATATAGCTGTTCAAGCATCCCTCTGATGAAGGCCAGGGCGTTAAAACATTTTGTCTTCTTCAAATGAATAACATTAAACATCCCTCACGAGCTCCCTGACCCTCGTACGTGTGCTCTTATTTCATCATTCAGCTTCACGACACAAGAAGAGACAAATGAAGAGAATGAAACCAAGAGAAGCTTTAAAGCAGAGAGGATAGAAGCCCCCGGGCTGATTGATTAAATGAGACCTGGTCAGTGCGCTCATAAGGTTATAACCTAGCTCCTTCTTAAAGGTCAGGCGCAGGTTTGTAGATTTAATTTGTGGTGTGGTCACTAATGTGATTCTGGGATCTGGTTTCGCTGGTTCAGCAGGCTGACCAGTTCAACCTGCTGGTTTCTGGGGCGCTGTGTCAGACCGCCGCCTTCCCGCCGGCTCTGATTTAAAGCCAGTCAGATAGAAACCAGCCCGGCTCCAGATTACTGTCATGTTTCTGGAAGCTTCCAGCCGAGCAGCAGAGCGAACATGAGCGAACACTAGATGTCAGCACATGGAAGATCACCTGTTTGTAGAATCTCATCCTGCAACCTTCAATTTATGTTTTAATGGAAGACTGTAATCTCTTAATTCTGTTAAAAATCTGCTCTTTGTCGGCGGAAACATCAAATTAAATCTTTATAAAATTAAAAATAAAGCAAACATTCGTCCGGATTGGGCGCCATCTTCCCGATATTTAAAAGGTTGAATGGTTAAAGCGTGCGTGCCGGAGGGAGAGATGAGTGACAGATTGGTAGTGAGTCAGTCATTCAGTGTTTATATAAAGGAAGTGACTTCCTGTCTGTTTATTCCAGTTTAAATAATAACCCGCCCGTCCTGTCCGTCCGGTGCCGGGTTAACGGACGCAGGCAGGTAAAGGCTCATTCTGCTGTTTAATGAGGGAGTCCTAATGTCTCTCATGAGAAGCAATATTCATTATAAAGGAGATATTGTGGCTCTATTAGTTGGAATAAAAAACACATAGGAGGAGCGTTTGTTGCTCAAACAGGAGTCAGGATTGCATCACCACATTTTGTGCCCGTTTTGAAATATTACATCAGAAACCGGTTTTCTAAGTGACGTGTTTTAAAGTTTTACGCCCACTAGAAGGTTTTCTGTTGTATACTTAAAATAAAGTTTATTTTAATGATCTTTAAATCTAAGGCATTTCTGGATTAATTGGGTCAGACATAAAGTGAAGTAGTCCAACAGACAAACTCCTCCTCACCTCTCCTTATCAGTCTCCGGTTGATCGGTTACTCATCCAAGGTTCCTGGTCTAAATACTCGTCTACCCTCTTAAATCATTATGGTTCCTGTATCTGACTAAACCACACTCCATAAGAGTCGAGTTTATCTGTGCTAAATCAACGGCTAGTAACGCAACAATTTCACTACAATTCATCGTTTGAATATAATTCAAATCGACTATATAATTGCAGTGAGTAGACCGTATATTGGCCATTAATCATCCGTATATAATTGCAGTGAATTGACTGTATACCGGTCATAAATCAACCCCATATTAGCTGTAAATTGACTGTATGTAGGCCCTAAATCAACTGTATATAGGCCGTAAATCTGCCGCATATAATTGCTATAAATCAACCGTATATAGGCCGCAAATTAACCGTATATAATTGGCGTAAATCAACGGTATATAGGCCTTAATCAACCATATATAATTGCTGTGAGTAGACGGTATATTGGCTGTTAATCAGCCGTATATAATTGCAGTGAATCGACCGTATACCGGACATAAATCAACTGAATATTGGCCATAAATCGACCATAAATAAAGGCCGTAAATTGACCATATATAGGCTGTAAATCGACCGTATATAGGCTGAAATCGACTGTATATAAGCCGTAAGTAAATGGCGTAAATCGGCTGTATATAGGTCGTAAATCGACCGTAAATAAAGGCCGTAAATAATCTGTATATAGGCTGTTAATAGAGGCCGTAAAAAGAGGCCGTAAATAGAGGCCGTAAATCGACTGTATATAGGTCGTAAATAGAGGCCCTAAATCGACTGTATATAGGTCGTAAATAGAGGCCCTAAATCGACTGTATATAGGTCGTAAATAGAGGCTGTAAATCGACTGTATATAGGTCGTAAATAGAGGCTGTAAATCGACTGTATATAGGTCGTAAATAGAGGCCGTAAATCGACTGTATATAGGTCGTAAATAGAGGCCGTAAATCGACTGTATATAGGTCGTAAATAGAGGCCGTAAATCGACTGTATATAGGTCGTTAATAGAGGCTGTAAATCGACTGTATATAGGTCGTAAATAGAGGCAGTAAATTGACTGTATATAGGTCGTAAATAGAGGCCGTAAATCGACTGTATATAGGTCGTAAATAGAGGCCGTAAATCGACTGTATATAGGTCGTAAATAGAGGCAGTAAATCGACTGTATATAGGTCGTAAATAGAGGCAGTAAATCGACTGTATATAGGTCGTAAATAAAGGCCGTAAATTGACTGTATATAGGTCGTAAATAAAGGCCGTAAATCGACTGTATATAGGTCGTTAATAGAGGCCGTAAATTGACTGTATATAGGTTGTAAATAAAGGCCGTAAATCGACTGTATATAGGCCGTAAATAGAGGCCGTAAATCGACTGTATATAGGTCGTAAATAAAGGCCGTAAATTGACTGTATATAGGCCGTAAATAGAGGCCGTAAATTGACTGTATATAGGTCGTAAATAAAGGCCGTAAATTGACTGTATATAGGTCGTTAATAGAGGCCGTAAATTGACTGTATATAGGCTGTTAATAGAGGCCGTAAATTGACTGTATATAGGTCGTAAATAGAGGCTGTAAATTGACTGTATATAGGCCGTAAATAGAGGCCGTAAATTGACTGTATATAGGCCGTAAATAAAGGCCGTAAATCGACTGTATATAGGCCGTAAATAGAGGCCGTAAATCGACTGTATATAGGTCGTAAATAAAGGCCGTAAATTGACTGTATATAGGCCGTAAATAGAGGCCGTAAATTGACTGTATATAGGTCGTAAATAAAGGCCGTAAATTGACTGTATATAGGTCGTAAATAGAGGCCGTAAATCGACTGTATATAGGTCGTAAATAGAGGCAGTAAATCGACTGTATATAGGCTGTTAATAGAGGCCGTAAATCGACTGTATATAGGTCGTTAATAGAGGCCGTAAATTGACTGTATATAGGCCGTAAATAAAGGCCGTAAATTGACTGTATATAGGTCGTAAATAAAGGCCGTAAATTGACTGTATATAGGTCGTAAATAGAGGCCGTAAATCGACTGTATATAGGTCGTAAATAGAGACTGTAAATCGACTGTATATAGGTCGTAAATAGAGGCTGTCAATCGACTGTATATAGGCCGTAAATAGAGGCCGTAAATCGACTGTATATAGGTCGTAAATAAAGGCCGTAAATTGACTGTATATAGGCCGTAAATAGAGGCCGTAAATTGACTGTATATAGGTCGTAAATAAAGGCCGTAAATTGACTGTATATAGGTCGTAAATAGAGGCCGTAAATCGACTGTATATAGGTCGTAAATAGAGGCCGTAAATCGACTGTATATAGGCTGTTAATAGAGGCCGTAAATCGACTGTATATAGGTCGTTAATAGAGGCCGTAAATTGACTGTATATAGGCCGTAAATAAAGGCCGTAAATTGACTGTATATAGGTCGTAAATAAAGGCCGTAAATTGACTGTATATAGGTCGTAAATAGAGGCCGTAAATCGACTGTATATAGGTCGTAAATAGAGACTGTAAATCGACTGTATATAGGTCGTAAATAGAGGCAGTAAATTGACTGTATATAGGTCGTAAATAGAGGCTGTAAATTGACTGTATATAGGTCGTAAATAGAGGCTGTCAATCGACTGTATATAGGCTGAAATCGATCATCTGGGGCAATGTTTGAAACCTGGACGATTATCTTAATCTGAATTCTAATTCAAAGAACACAGATTACATTTATTGATTCAAAAGTGTGCCGCTCCAGTCTGTTGGTGGTGCTTCATTTTCCTCTTGGTCTGCTTTCACTTAGCACTCTATCTCCTCTAAAGCCCCGCCCACAACACGATCTGATTGGTGTGTTACTGGTTAACTTCCGTATATGATGTTTTAAAGTTTCAGTTTTGATTTTAACGTTTGCTAAAAGCATTTAAAGAAAGTCTGATGTTGGAGTTTGGAATATTCCAGATATCAGTCGACCTCTTCTTTAATCTGTAGAAGTCTTCGTACAGGAAGACGGTTCCTCAGCTCATATGTTTCCCTCCATGAGTAATCATCTTCTGGATCAGTTCTTCGATATCTCAGTTAACGCATCAGGATCTTTAGAGACGTCTTCGTGGACTCTCAGAAATTTCCTCAAAGCTTTTTTGACATTTTATTGAATCTGGTTTCAAAGATCAGTTTACGTCTGTAAGAAGCTGAGGGATTAGCGGACGCCGGATCGATGGCGGCTGTTTTTTAACATTAGTCGTGACAGTCGTCTCGTTTCCTTATCGGAGCCTGAGACGCTATCAGACAGTGAATCAGAGCAGCAGATGTCCTGCAGGCTGAACGGACTGTAATATCAGATTAACTGTAACTCCAGGCCTCCAGTGCCGCTCCTGTCAGTCTGTGTGGATCAACAGCAACTTCGGCTGCTTTTTATTCCCCTGATTAAGAGACTCTGCCGGTTTATCGGCCAATCAGAGAGCCTGTAGGAGCTTTTTACCGCTGCAGGATGTGAGACGGGCAGAGAGAGGAACATGTGGATGCATCCGCTGCTGAAAATAGTCCCGGACAAATGTAGAATTATCGTCAGCAAATCTCTTTTACTGTCTTTAACTCATTAAAATTCAAAAACCCAGAAAGATGATGCTTAAAGAGAAACAAAATGTAGAAAAGAGTAAATAAACTTTATGTTACTATATAAAACGCATATTTTTGATGCTAAGCTAACAGCTAGTTGTTGTGGTGGTGGTCACACTCATCATTACCCTGCAGGGCAGTTAGCCAGGCATGCTAATCCTGCTGCTGCAGGTTAATCTGATTAGGCTGGCAGTCTGCTGAGGAGTGCAGTGAGTTTATAAACCCGGCTTAAGAACAAAGAGCTGCATGAATTTTATCGTCTTTGTTAACGAACCAAGAGGATATTCGTCGGTTTCTTTGGTTCCAGTTTATTAAATTAAAGGTTTCAGCTCAGTTTTCGTTTAACTGAACCCTGGTGGTGAGACTTTAATTATTTAATTAAGATTATTCAGAGTAATGCTGAGTGTCCCTGAAACAGACATTTAAACTCATGATGAAGTGGCTCCTCTGCTTGGACATCTGAAAGTTGGCGTCTTATTAACTTTGCCGCACCGTCCTGACCACGCCCTCTCTGTTTTTAAAAGGTTTCAGATATATTCATCTGTCTTGTTGTTTTAAATAAATGTAAATGTGACAAAACCCCCAACTCTACAATCCATTTTATTTATATTAATTAAAAATAAATAATAATAATAAAGTTTACCAATGTGCTGCACTGAGATCAAATAATTTAAAACACACAGAATATAACCCCCCCCAAATAAAATAAATTAAAATAATAAAATGTACTTAAAGAAAAAAACACTGTTAAAAATAATAAATAATAATACGATATAATAAAAACGCATAAAATGTATATTAAGATTTTTAAAAACACTAATAAAAAATAGAAATAATTAAAAGAAATACAATGAAATATTAAAATGCATGAAATGGACTTAAAGACACAAACACTAAAAATTATGTAAAAAAACAATACAATAAAAAAATAACAAAACGCATAAAATACACTTAAAGACATAAAAACACTGTCATTAAGATAATAAAAAAGAAATACAATAGAAGAATAATTAAATGCATGAAATGGACTTAAAGACACAAACACTGTCATAAAAAATAAGTTAAAATACAATAAATAATGATAAAATGCATAAAATACACTTCAAGACACAAAAACAGGCCATTAAATAAAAAAAAATACAATAGAATAATAATAAAACGTATGAAATGTTTTTACAAGCACTAATACAAATAATGAATACATTAAAGGAGACCACACTACTCATGCTGTGTTTAAAGCCAAGGAGTTAAAATACACTTTAAGACTTTGAGGGCTCGATGCTTGATATGGTTCAGGATACGTGTTCAAAAACTATTCTTCGTGAAACTGCAGGGATCCTACCACCCACTAGAGGGCGCTGTTGAGCTATCTTATCCGACCTGCAGAGAGTGTCTTAATTATGCGCATGTGAGGGAAAGTTTTCAAGCGCTTTTTAAAATGTAAAATTAAGAGAACGTGATTAAATTCATATATTAATGTTAAATAATTATATAAATGTGATGTGACGGCTTTAAAAACTGGTCACTTCCTCCAACGTCAGCCGCTGTCAAGCAACTTTAAATATTATTATTATTGTGTCGGGCACATTTAGGAGACGAGTGGGTACATATATTTAATTTTAGCTTCTGTCGATGTTTACATAATCAGCCAGGAGACAGAACTGTGTTCTCATGATTCAAACAGGGCGTGTTTATTTATGTTGATGATTTAAGGAGCCGAAGACAAACAGACGAGTTAAATAACATTTATTAGGCAGTAAAAATTAAACTGAACTCTGACATGCAAACACGGAAACACCAGAGAGTAATGCACTTTAAAGACGTTTAATGCACCGCTTCATTTTCTCTGTTTACCTGCAAACACACAGTTAGTGTTTCACACGCTCAGTCTGTGAGTGTGTGTGTGTGTGTGTGTGTGTAATGGGTAACCTGCAGGCTCCACAGTGTTAATGTGTGGGGTAAATGGGCTGTGCTTTTACCCTGAGAGTGTGTGTGTTCGGTGTGAGTGTGTGTGTGTGCTGGGGTGCTGCAGTAATCCCGTGGGGTGTAATCTCATTAAGGTTGCGTGTCCTGCGGGTGTTTGTTGGTTCTCATGGTGATGAACGGGTGCCAGGGCGATGCATGTTAATGGCCCTGTGTATGTGTTAGTGTGTGTGTGTGTGGATGTCATTAGCATGTCTTTTGTGTGTGTGTGTATACAAAAACACAATGGGATGTTTATTGCTGTCATCATGAAGCTGTTTATAGAGAATTCATCAGGGGAAACTGGACCCATCAGGTTGAAACGTCTCTGTTAGTCTGACGATGTTTTCAGGTGAAGTTTGAAGAGAATAAAATGTAAAAACATAAACCGGACTCTGAAGCCTGAAAACATCCTGATTTAATAGTAGCAGCTGACTAACAGGCGTCCTCTCTCTCTCCTCTCTCCAGCAGACGATGAATCAACGGGTCGGGTTATTCGTTCTTCTGGCAGCGGGCCTCCTCTGCCTCACTTTGGTCCCCGTGTCTCGGGCCGAGGACCTGGTCGAGGATGGTCTGGGTGACGACATGGACGTGGAGGATGAGGAGCTGGATCTGAGTCTGGGCGGAGCCGAGGAGGAGGAAGATGAGCTGGACGTGGACATGCAGGACGAGGAGCCGCCTGCGCCCAAAACTCCTCCTGCACCAAAGGTAAGAGTTTAATCACGGCAGGACGAAACTCTGAGGGGAGAAGTTTCAAACACGATCCTGTATATGTGCAGAAAAACAACTTAAAGATTGAAAACATCACAAAAACCAAATAAATTAAATGTGCTTTTGTGGAATAATGGACCGGCATGAACTTTCTGCTGAGGTTGCAGAAATTCAGCAGATATAAAGTGTTAAAAAACGCATAAAGTATCCTGTCATAACAAGTTGAATTACAGCAGAGTTAAGTCATTTTCAGAGGTAATAACCCTCTGAGGTGTTTCAAATACAAGCCTGTGTTTTAAAACAGTGTCTTCAGGGGGTAGTTCTCATGTTTACACGTTTCCCCAACTGAGAAAGCAGCGCTATCTTATAATCTTTGGATTCTACAAGCAAATATGAAACGTTTTATGAATTTGTTGGAGCTTTAAAGGTGGCATATCACGCTTTTTTCATCAACATATATTGGTCTAAGAGGTCCCCAAAACATGTATTTAAAGTGTATGCTAAAAAAAAACACTTTGAAATCAGATTTTGGTCTGCCTGAAAAACCCTCTTCTTCAGCCCTCCTCAGAACGGTCAGTTTTCTCTCTGACCACGCCCCCTCAGGAAGTGGGTGTGGCCTCGGCTGTCCGGCACGTTGATCTAATGTTTACATGTTGGCTGAATATACACGGCTGCTCACAGACCCGCGTTACTTCAACCCTCTGAATCTGATCCAGAATCTGATCCTGACGGAGAGGCGCCTGCAGCAGGACCTTTCTGAACCATTGGTCACAGATTTAGTGTTTCTTGTTGTTTTATTTGTCAGCATGTCGACATGTGTCGGTACACAGCTACCAACATGTAGCTATGTGGCTATGCTAACTAGCGCTAGCACTTTTCCATGAAAACTAAAAATCATCCACTAGATCTTCAAATCTGCAGACGTGGGGAGTCAAAGCGACCTTTGTGTTTATTAAGACAGCCTACAACTAGCATGCCTCCCTCCTAAGCTCCTTGTTAGCACACATGTGTGCAGGGAATGAAAAACGGAGGAGGGGTTGAGTTGTATTTTATACAGTCTATGGGCTGAACAAGCTCCGAGCTCTGACTTCCTGTTACAGACCGGATGGCGTTGTGACGTATGAAAAACACTGAAAACTGAAACGGCTGGTTTCAGCACACATTTACAGAAAGGTGGAGAAATCAGAACAGGGGCAGAATGGATTCTTTGACTTTTCAGGGGACACATATTTCAGGGAGAGAACCATTAAAAAGTCCATTTTGCATGATATGTCACCTTTAACGACTAATAAAGATTTAAAAACGCCAAAAACACGAGCGCAGAAAGAGCCCGTCCTAATCGCTGGTCCCGTCTCTCTCTCAAGCCGTCCTGTCAAATAAAAGCCGTCCACGTTTTGACCCTGCACATGTCTTTTATTTTGAAAGGGTGACTTTAATCTATCAGGTGTTTCCTCCTTCCACTTCTCTGTTCTAAGTTTGCAAACTTGCATTTTTAATTCAGTCTAGAATCCCTCCTAACGCTGAGGAGAAACACTGACTCTGATTTATTCCTCTGTGTGTGTTTGAACACCAGCAGCAGGTACAGGTGACTCATTAACCATCAGGTCAGGAGGTCAGTGTGATAAATCAACAGCCTGCTGACCTACTGACCTGCATTCACACTCAAACACAGCAAACTGTGACTCCTTACCTAAACTGTTATTCTAACTGATTCTTCATGTTATAATAATCATTTTAATGTCTCATATTCACACATGTTTCTAATTATTTATATGTTTCTACATCAATCAATCAGACTTTATTTGTAAAGCACTTTTCATACAGTTATTGTAACACATACTGTACGTCAGATAATAATGGTTTTAATAAAATAGAATAAATAAGAAATACAAAGAGACCATCACCCACAATCCATATGCAAGGTTAAGAACAAGATATGTAAAATGATAAAAAATAATAAAATCAATTAGGAATAATAATAATAATAATCATATAAGAATAAAATAAATGATGATAATAGAAATAATACAATAATCATAATATAAATATTCATAATAATCATTATTATGAACTGTAATAATAATGATGGTACAAAATAATAATAAAAATATAGTAATAATAATAAAACAATAATGATTATTAACAATAATAACTAGGTTAAGAACATATTTAAAATAAATTAGTTGTTATAATAATGATAATACATTAATAATAATAAGAATAATTTGCAATAATAATATTTATAGTATTTATAACAATAATAAATAAAAATTAAACTAAACAATAAGATGTTAAAGCTCAACACAGGAAATTAAACTTTTAATAAAGTAAATTATTCGGGGGAATAAAATATTAATCCAGAAAAAGAGTTGGGATTCTTCACTAAAAGTAAATACAGCAAAATAAAACAGAATAAAATATCAAAATGCTGAGATAATCTGTAAAAATCATAAAATAAGATCTAATGATTAAATAAATAAATAATCCAGAATAAATAAATACTAATTAAAAATTTCACTGGATAATTATTTTTGTGTCTATACTAATTTAGAATAAGATTAAAATTTGAACTAGACAATAAATAAAGATGGAATGAGACTAAGAAGTTAAAAGTGAGAGTAAAAAGGTCGGGCTTGAGTTCTGTCAGCTGACCCTGAAACCAACAACGTCACCTGAGAGAAGAACCCGCCTAAGATCTCTACGCCTTCATTAACGCTCTCTTCCTCGTGTCCAGGTGACCTACAAGGCTCCAGAGCCGATGGGTGAACACTACATCGCTGAATCCTTTGACCGGGGAACTCTTGACGGGTGAGTACGACGATGTCATCGTCTTAGCTCCGCCCTCCTCAGGTGTGATGGTTGAACTGACTCACCTGTGTTTGTGTTTCAGCTGGGTGCTGTCCATGGCCAAGAAGGAGGACGCCGATGAGGACATCGCCAAGTATGACGGTGAGTACAGACCTGCAGCAGGACCCCTCCTTTAGGAGGATGAGGAGGATGATGATGATGATGATGATGATGATGATGATGATGATGATGATGATGATGATGTTGAACAGGTAAATGGTCCGTGGAGGAGATGAGGGACAGTAAGCTGCCCGGTGATAAAGGTCTGGTCCTGAAGTCTCGAGCCAAACATCACGCCATCTCTGCCCAGCTCCTGCGACCTTTCACCTTTGACACCAAGCCGCTCATCATCCAGTAAGAGCGACACTTCCTGTTTCCTGTCTCCTTCTCTTTCTTCCTCTCCGTCTCCGTCCTCTTTAACTCTCTCCCTCTCTCTTCAGGTACGAGGTGAACTTCCAGTCTGGCATTGATTGCGGCGGCGCCTACGTGAAGCTGCTGACTCAGACTCCTGATCTGGACCTGGTGAGTTTGAACTTCCCTTCGTCCCGTTCATCGTCACCAGATCAGTTTCATATGTTTGTTAAGGCGTCAGAGCTTCAGGTGGTCGTTACAGTGAAGAAGGAAGGAGAGAAGGAGGAGGAGAGAGACGAGGAGAGGAGGAATAGGAGGAAGGAAGGAGAGAGAGAGGAAGGGGAAGAAAAAAAAGGTGGAGGAGGAGGAGAGAAAGAAGAGGAACAGGAGGAGTAGATGAAAGAGGAGTAAAGGGGGAAAGACAAAGGAGTGGGAGAGAGGAGAGAAACACGAGGAGAGAAACACGAGAGACATGAGTAGGGGGAGAGAAAGAGAAGAAACAGGAGGATGATGAGGAGGGAAAGAGGAGAGAAGAAGGAAGGGAGGAAGAGAAGGAGGAGAGAAAGATGAGGACTAGGACAAGAGAAAGAGGGGGACCAGGAGGAGGAGGGAAAGAGGAAGAGAGGAGGAGAGACAAGAAAAGAGAGAGGAGGGAGAGAGAAGAGAGGAGGAGAGCAAGGAGGATGATGAGGAAGGAAAGAGTAGAGGAGGAACAGGGAAAGAGGAGATAAGGAAGGGAGGAAGAGAAGGAGGAGCAGAGAAAGATGAGGACCAGAGAGAGAAGGAACAGGAGGAGAGAAAGAGGAGGAAGGAAGGAGAGGGGGAAGAGGAGATGAAAGCGGCGAGAAAGAGGAGGGTGAGGAAGAGATAGGAGAGAGGATGAGGAGGAGTGAAAGAGGAGAGGAAGAAGTGGAGGAGGGGGTGGATGAGTGTAAGAGGAGAGGAGAAGTGATAATAGATGCTGCAGACTCATGATCAGGATCAAATCTTCACTTTAAAGAGTTTGAATTTAAAACTTTTTAAAACCTGACTCGAAGAGAACCTCAGAGAAACTGAATGTTTGTCTCCTCAGGACCAGCTGACGGATAAGACTCCGTACACCATCATGTTCGGACCAGACAAGTGTGGAGAGGATTACAAGCTGCACTTCATCTTCAGACACAAAAATCCCAAAACCGGAGAGTATGAAGAGAAACACGCCAAGAAGCCCGACGCAGACCTCAGGACCTACTTCACCGACAAGAAGACTCACCTGTACACGCTGGGTGAGACACACACACCTGAACACTCCTGCTTCAAACACACACACACCTGAACACTCCTGCTTCAAACACACACACACCTGAACACTCCTGCTTCAAACACAAACACTGCTGCATGACGTTAGTGTGTGTAACCCTGCTCTCTGTCGCCCCCCAGTGGTGAACCCTGATAACACCTACGAGGTGCTGGTGGATCAGACTGTGGTGAACAGCGGCAGCCTGCTGGCAGACATGACGCCTGCTGTGAATCCCACCGCTGAGATCGAGGACCCCGATGACCAGAAACCTGAAGACTGGGACGAGAGAGCGAAGATCCAGGACCCCACCGCCACCAAACCTGAAGACTGGTCAGTGCACGAAAACTGCAAAACTTGAATTTAACCTCATCCTTCCCAACATGATGATTGTTCTCTAAGATGTATAATCTGTCTTCAGGGACGAGGACGCTCCCAGCCAGGTCGCGGATGAGGACGCAGTGAAACCAGACGGCTGGCTGGACGACGAGCCCGAGTACATCGGAGACCCCGACGCCGTCAAACCTGAAGACTGGTGAGTCTAACCTCCTCCCCTGCGTGACATCCTCACCTGAAGGTGCTGTTACTGAACCTCCTGACCGTCTCTCCTCGCTGCCCCTCAGGGACGAGGACATGGACGGAGAGTGGGAGGCTCCTCAGATCCCTAACCCCGCCTGTGAGACCGCCCCCGGCTGCGGCGCCTGGAAGAGACCGATGATCGACAACCCCAACTACAAGGGCAAGTGGAAGCCCCCCATGATCGACAACCCCAACTACCAGGTATGTTTACGCTCCATCAGCTGTCAGTTGACCATCAGAGCGAGGACCTGCTGCCTCATGAGTCTTCTGTTCTCAGGGCGTGTGGAAGCCCAGGAAGATCGCCAATCCGGCGTTCTTCGAGGACCTGCAGCCGTATAAGATGACTCCCTTCAGTGCCATCGGGCTCGAGCTCTGGTCCATGACCTCCGACATCTTCTTCGACAACTTCTTCATCACAGACGACAGAAACACAGCCGAGCGCTGGACCACGGACGGCTGGGGGCTGAAGAAGGCTGCAGAGGGCGCTGCTGAGGTGAGTGCTGGAAGGAGCGGAGGTCAGGGGGCATAATCCACCTGAGAGTGAAAAATAAACGTTGAATCTTCACACTCAGGTGTCAAAGTGTGTGTCAAAGACTGATTCAGTGAGGTTACAGATTCAGTTTCATGGTGTGTTCGTGTCGTTGCAGCCCGGTCTGGCTACACAGATGCTGAACGCTGCAGAGGAGCGTCCATGGCTGTGGGTCGTCTACGTCCTCACCGTGGCTCTACCGCTCGTCCTCATCATCGTCTTCTGCTGCACTGGAAAGGTAAGACACACACACACACACACACACACACACACACACACACACACACACACACACACACTCACACTCACACTCACACTCACACACACTCACTCAGGTGTTAGTTACAGTGAAACTGACACTCAGTGGAGTAGAGTGGACCCAGGGAAATCCTGATGAGAGCTAATGGGTCATCAAACCAGACTGGACTAAATGGAAGGAGGAGGAGGAAAGAAAGAGGAGAGGAAGAGGACTAGAGTAGGAACAGTGAGAGGAGGAGGAAGAATAGGAGGGGGAGAAGAGGAGCGACAGAAGGAGGAGAGAAGGAAGGAGAGAAGGAGGAATAGGAGGAGGGAAGGAAGGAGAGAGGGGAAGGGGAAGAAAAAAAAGGTGGAGGTGGAGGAGAGAAAGAGGAGAACAAGGAGGAGTAGATGAAAGAGGAGTGAAGGGGGAAAGACAAAGGAATAGGAGAGAGAGGAGAGAAAAAGGAGGAGGAGGGAAGGAGAGAAGGAAGGCAGGAAGAGAAGGAGGAGGAGAGAAAGATGAGGGCTAGGATGAGTGAAAGAGGGGGAACAGGAGGAGAAATAGGAGGAGGGAAAGAGGAGGAAGGAAGGAGAGGTAATGGGAAGAAAAAAAAGGGGACACACACACACACACACACACACACACTCTCACACTCTCACACTCACTCACTCACTCAGGTGTTAGTTACAGTGAAACTGAGACTCAGTGGAGTAGAGTGGACCCAGGGAAATCCTGATGAGAGCTAATGGGTCATCAAACCAGACTGGACTAAATGGAAGGAGGAGGAGGAAAGAAAGAGGAGAGGAAGAGGACTAGAGGAGGACTAGAAGAGGACTAGAGTAGGAACAGTGAGAGGAGGAGGAAGAATAGGAGGGGGAGAAGAGGAGCGACAGAAGGAGGAGAGAAGGAAGGCGAGAAGGAGGAATAGGAGGAGGGAAAGAGGAGGAAGGAAGGAGAGAGGGGAAGGGGAAGAAAAAAAAAGTGGAGGTGGAGGAGAGCAAGAGGAGAACAAGGAGGAGTAGATGAAAGAGGAGTGAAGGGGGAAAGACAAAGGAATAGGAGAGAGAGGAGAGAAAAAGGAGGAGGAGGGAAGGAGAGAAGGAAGGCAGGAAGAGAAGGAGGAGGAGAGAAAGATGAGGGCTAGGATGAGTGAAAGAGGGGGAACAGGAGGAGAAATAGGAGGAGGGAAAGAGGAGGAAGGAAGGAGAGGTAATGGGAAGAAAAAAAAGGGGACACACACACACACACACACACACACACACACACACACACACACACACACACACACACGGGGACACACACACACACACAGAGTCCAATATCAGTTGTATAGGTGAGTCGAGAGGAGGTGCAGCTCTGAGATGACTCACACCCCTTTTCGACCGAGGCAGTTTCAGGGCCGGTTCGGAGCCGGCGCTCAATTGAGAACCGTTTTTTCCCGTTTGGACTGCGAGTGAACCGGTTCCCGACTGGGAAAACTGGTCCCAGAGCGGCTCCAACTCTTTGCTGGTCTAGAACCGCGAACTGCTTAAGTCAGGGGCGAGGGGCGGGGTTGCCGCAATCAAAAACACAAACCAAACGTGTTTCCTCCATCGTCCTGCAGCGAACAAATCAAAGAGTCTAATGGATTCCAAGACAGAGCAGCGGTCAGACGAGGAGACGAGCTGCCGTTGTCCTCCATCGTTGTTGTTGTGAGGGAAAGTTCACGCTGGGGCTGCTGGGAAAAGCGGTCAAGTAAATCTGACGTCATGACGTGTCTCTTCCACGGGAGAGAGCGGGCGGAGAAACAAACGGGTACCAGCCCGGAAATACAACCCGGTTCACATAGGTCGAAAAGAGGTCTCAGAGTTCAGATGTGAGGCAGGATCCAGGAGCTGGTTTGTACTGTGTCTCCTTCTGATGTCAGAGTGTGTTTATGTATGTGTGTGTGTGTGACCATCCACAGAAGTCTGCAGGATCAGCTCAGGGTCAGTTGAGTCTCAACAACTTACAGGAAGACTTAAAAGAAGCTGGACGCCCAAAACGCCCCCCCACCGCCTCCTCAGGCTCGGTGACTGATGCTGTAGCTTCGTGTTTGTGTGTGTGTGTGTGCTTCTGTGGTTCTGTAGAGCAGACGAGTCTTCTTGTGGATTAGTTAAACCTTAATAATCTCAAGAAGTCTCTCAGCAGAGTTCAAAGTGTGTAGTCTAGAAACGTGACTTAATGACACAGATAAGACCTTTTTGTTCAAAGACTCCTTTGACAAAAACCTTTATCTCCAGCTTTCTGTAGTCTCTGGTCTCACGATGCCTCTGTTGGTTTACATGTTTAGTTCTAGAAGACTTCATAAATCCAGTTTTGGGTCTCCGTCTTTGAATATGTACTGAAGGAGGACTAACTCGTTCCGACTCTGTCCTGTTTTGATCCGCAGAAGAAGAGCCCAGCTACGCCGGCAGCAGAGTACAAGAAGACCGACGAAGCTCAGCCGGACGTGAAGGAGGAGGAGGAAGAAGAGGGAGAAGAGGAGGAGGAGAAGGCTGAAGAGGCAGAGAAGAGCAGTCCAGGTCAGTACCACGTTCCAGACTCTGATGGACTTAGTGGTCTTTGTTGCTGTCGCTGACTTTTAACGGTTTGTGTTCCAGCTGCAGAAGAGAAGAGTGACGGAGAGGAAAGTCCTGCAGAGAAAGAGGAAGAGGAAGAGGAAGCAGACAAGGAGGAAGAGAAGGATGCGTCAGCTGATGATGTAAGCACACACGTTTTTGTTTTTTCACTGTGATACAGGATGTGGAGTAAGGAGGCCGTACGCAGGCGTTCATCCACAGGTTTTATTTACTCATCTTTCCCCACAATGATGAATTTATCTCCTCCCTCAAGACCGGCCTGAGACCACACTAACGTTTTTACCACAGTGTCAACAGGCAGAGGGGGGATGAGATGGACTACTTTCTGTGGAGTGATTTGATACGACCAGGTCGTCCCTGGCATAGACGTCAACGTCGCCGCCATGTTGAAGGTGGCAATCTGTAAAGATGCGTGCACACGTAGAAACATGCCTCCTGATTGCTGTTATGACCACACCGGTGTAAACTTGACTTATTTAACATCGGGGGAGCTTTCCAAACATACGCTGCAAATGCTTCTCCACAGCGTTAACATGAACGTGTAAAAACTCCTTCACTGCTAAAACAGTGATAAACACCGGGACACTGTCAGACGTACTCATTCTTCTAAAAGTGATTTTATTTCAATTAAATAAATGAACTTAAGTATCAAAGTACAAAGAAACAAAACAGCTAGAAAGAGTTTTTTCTCCCTCCCTCAACTCCCTTCACCTCTTGCTCCCTCCTTCACCTCTTCCTCCCTCTCTCCCTCCCTCTCCTCTTGCCCCCTCCCTTCCTCCATCCTCAACTCCCTTCACCTCTTGCTCCCTCCCTCCTTCTCCTCGTGCTCCCTCCTTTTCTCCCCCTGCTCCCTCCCTCCCTTCCTCCATCCTCAACTCCCTTCACCTCTTCCTCCCTCTCTCCCTCCCTCCCTCTCCTCTTGCCCCCTCCCTTCCTCCATCCTCAACTCCCTTCACCTCTTGCTCCCTCCCTCCTTCTCCATGTGCTCCCTCCTTTTCTCCCCCTGCTCCCTCCCTACCTTCCTCCATCCTTAACTCCCTTCACCTCCTCTTGCCCCCTCCCTTCCTCCATCCTCAACTCCTTTCACCTCTTGCTCCCTCCCTCCTTCTCCATGTGCTCCCTCCTTTTCTCCCCCTGCTCCCTCCCTACCTTCCTCCATCCTTAACTCCCTTCACCTCTTCCTCCCTCTCTCCCTCCCTCTCCTCTTGCCCCCTCCCTTCCTCCATCCTCAACTCCCTTCACCTCTTGCTCCCTCCTTCACCTTTTCTTCCCTCTCTCCCTCCCTCTCCTCTTGCCCCCTCCCTTCCTCCATCCTCAACTCCTTTCACCTCTTGCTCCCTCCCTCCTTCTCCATGTGCTCCCTCCTTTTCTCCCCCTGCTCCCTCCCTCCCTCCCTCCCTTCCTCCATCCTTAACTCCCTTCACCTCTTCCTCCCTACCTCTCCTCTTGCCCCCTCCCTTCCTCCATCCTCAACTCCCTTCACCTCTTGCTCCCTCCCTCCTTCTCCTCGTGCTCCCTCCTTTTCTCCCCCTGCTCCCTCCCTCCCTTCCTTTAATGAAAGTCCACAAATTTGCGGTTCATCTTTGGCAGAAGTTGGTTTTCAAAATTGTGAGGTTTCAGTCGTGCTCTTTGTGGGCTGAAGTCCTGCAATGCTAAATATAGAGGTGTGTTCAGGCTCACAGACAACTTGCAGACAGCAGGGAATGATTTCAGTATTGACAATATGGTATCTATACTTTAGTGTTGTTATGAGTTTTGACCAATCAGAATCAAGTATTTAACACAGCTTGGTAATAACTCAAGATTACAGCTTTGATTTTCCTGTGATATCATCAGATGAGTCTTAACTCACCTTTTCACGGTGGCCGGATTGTCGTTGTGTTTTCTGAATATTCAGAAAATGATCCCACTGTCATGAGACGACAAGCTTTGTGATGTTGAGATAATGAGATCAGTCAAGATCTCAATAATACAACTTAAAACCATCTGGGTTTTTCCAAGATAACAAGGAAAGTTAGTCGAGGTCTTGAAGAAACATATTATTCGTTGTCACGGTTATTTCTGATTCATAACGAGTCGTTAAAGTTAATCATTTTAGCTCCTACCGTTGGTCGACCCGCTGTCATGAATCCAGTGATGTTCTCTTGCGTACCTTAACACAGCGTTTGTTTCCATAGAAGTCGGAGGACGACGTTCTGCGGAGATCTCCCAGGAACAGGAAGGTCAGAAAGGACTGAAAGCTCTGACTCCACAGCCCTGAAACCCCTCCCCCTCCCTCCCTCCCCTCTAGATTATCTCCCCCGCCTCCCCTCCTCTTCCTCTCCTCCTCTGCTCCGAGGCGATGAAGCCTGAATGGAACCCGTTTGAAGCAGTGAAGCCTGCAGGAAACCAATCAAGACCTCCGATATGGACGCCTGATGATGATGATGATGATGAAGACGAAGATGATGATGATGATGATGATTCCAGTACGAACAGGACTGAGTTAGTGAGATTTATTAAAAGGATTTTTGTTTCTGAAAGAGATTAACTAAAACTTCCTGCATCATTCCTTAACAACACCTGAGAAGACTCAAACGCACCAGATCCACGTGTCCGGTCTCGTCTGACGCACCGCTCGATGCCCGACGCCATCCTGAGCTAGCACGTGCCCCGCCCAACCAACAGCCTGCTAACTAGCTCTCTGCAACGTAACACTTATCCTCCTGGCAGACTGATATTTGAAAACCTCCAGCTCAGCTAGCCGGCCTGAAATCTGAGGATAACTGATAGCATTACCTTCAGATAATCCAAGACTCCGCCCCCCTGAAGTCTAACCTGTTAGTCTGTTCAATTAGTCCCCTTAAAGGCTGGACACTTACCTTTAACAGTAACTTGGTGACCACCCTGCTTGTTTCTGCTAACAATAAGGGGCTAGTTATGTTACATTAGTTGAAATCACACAGTAAGCTATGCTAACAAACAGGCAAGGGAATCAAACTGAAGGTGTGCTAATGAGCTAGGTTAATACATGATGTGCTCATCTCTGGGCAGGCTGATGAATCGGATAGCTGACGATCTGAGGTAGCCACCTTCCTACTAGAATCGGCATCTCTGCTAGCACTACAAGTTAGCTAACCAACTAGCTTTCACACATGGTGACAAACTGTCTCAGAGTCTTCTCCTAAAGGCTAAAGGGTTATCAAGAGTAAGGCTAATAAGCCCTCCGACTATTAACTGCATATAAAGATGGAGGACATGTCTGTGTACAGAAGTGAAGCCAAAATATCCTCAATGGCCGGCCGCACTGCACATCTGGAGTCAGAGTGCCAGGGTACTGATGTCCCTCTCCTTCCTCCATCCAAACCCACCTTTACCTTGTTACTAAAGCGTCATCGCTCCCTCGGGTAGGTCCAGTCCACAGCAGAACAGGTTCTTGTCTGGGTTTGAAGCAGACGTTGATAATGGAAGAGGATTAGGGCCACTGAAGTCCAACACCTATTCTCAGAATTCTGTTTTTAAGATCAAAGGGTGAACTCTAGAATCCAAGATGGAGTTCTAAGGTCAAAGGCAGAGTTCTAGAATTCTGGCTGTGATGTCAGAGTTCTAGAATTCTGGCTGTGATGTCAGAGTTCTAGAATTCTGGCTGTGATGTCAGAGTTCTAGAATTCTGGCTTTGTCAGAATTCTGAGAGAAAAGTCAGAATTATTTTGAAAAGTTGGATCCAAATCTGACATTTCCTTAGCCCCTCCCCTCTTTCCTGCTTTATACCTCTTTTTATATCAAGTAACTAATTTAAAGTAAACAGAATCATGGACACTGACATAAATCAGCTTGATCAGGACAAACTGATAAAATTTAATCTGTATTCGGATTTTAGAGTGTGACCCATGTTCCATCTGTCAACATGGAGGAGGCGGGGTTTATGACCTATCCTTCAGCCAGTCACCAGGGGGAGCTGTAGATGTTTTGGCTTCACTTTTGAGGAGCTGTCATGGCGTCTATCTTCTCATACAGCCTATGCTTCCAACATCTCTCTCTCTCTGTGTTTTCTCGGTGGTCATTTTGTTCTCGCTCTCATCCGGCTTGGAGTCCTCTAATTAGCGTCACAGAGGGTTGCTAACAAACCACACAATATTGTAATCTACTTACCAACAACTAGCTTTTTAGAGAAGCTAATTCACGGACTAATGGTTGTTTTATTTTGTTTTGTTTTGTGGATTAACCATCTAGCATCCTGGAGTTAGAGATTAACCTCAGCTGACATGTTAAAGAGATGAATTGGGAACACTCCGGCTGATGGAAGCTTTCCTTCCTTCATCATGTCTCGTATTCTGTCGTTCACGTGTGGAGCAGTCGGCTTTATGTCAGAGATGCTGGGACCAGTGTTTGTTGCGTTGTGGTCGTGGCTGCAGGGAGGGTCAGAGGTCAGCACGGTGCATGTAACCCTGACTTTAATCTGAGGGAAGGTGACCGGCGGCAGCAGCAGATGAACTTCAGACACGTTTGAAATAAGAGGTCTTAACTTCAACATCTCCTCTCCCAGTCTTTACCTCTCAGTGATTTTATTGATCCAAACAAACCTGATACGAGCTCTTCTCACTCTTGACGTCCTCCCTTAAACTAGTCCCTGAGTTTAGACTCTCAGGAGCATTCGAACCGAGGCTCTTAGAGAGTCTCTCTGCTTTGGTAGATGATTTTCAGCATCTTCATCCTCTTCCGCTGGATTTCTTGGTGATTTTTTTTGGTCCAAACAAACACGACAGCAGCTCTTTTCACTTCTTCCATCCTCCCTTCCAGTTGTTTGTTGTCAGAGTTTCCCCTGAGTTTAGTCTCTCAGGTAGAATCAACTTACGACTCGGCAACGGAAACGCAATGTTTAATAATGAAATCCTTCCTCTGACCTGGTGCTTTAAGGACAAAGGGTTACAGAGGACCTCTCTTTCTTAAAGTAGCTGCACCTGAACCTTCCTTTTGTAACATATTTACACCTTTTTGTACATTAAATTTCAACACCTTCAGCATAAATCCACCAAAAATCATGAAGCAGCTCATTTTAGAGTTTGCGCCCTGAGTTCAGACTCTCCGGCTCACACTAACAGGATTCTTCCCATTAAAACAGTCCGATGAGATGCCTCATTGTAGGTGTTTAGAACTTCTATAAAAAGATCTAATATATGACGTCACACTTTGTGCTTCTGAAATATATCAACCCTCTCCTTTTCGTGAAACTCCGATCTTTCCGAACGAGCTGCTGTCGTGTTGGTGTGGACCCCCCGGTGGTGTCAGCAGGTGGACGGACACCCAGTCCCTCTTTCGTCGACCCCATATGTAAAGAAAAAGGCACTAAGGGAAAAACTCAGGCGCTTAACCTCACAACCTGTCCACCTGCGGCACCACAGAACCTCCACCAATCAGACGCCTGGATCCTGAATCCATGTCAGATTAGACCCCCATGTTTAAAGAGATGGCACTTCAGCGTCTGAACACCCCTAACCTCCAATACGTCTTTGTATCACCAAATAATCTCACCTGGAGTCCGATCGGGAGTGTTTCCGAGCTTTCAGCCACGCGTCGGGGTCGCCATCGGGAGGTGACGACGTCCGTTTGATGACGGGCTGAAAGTTCAGAACGTAATGAAATCAATAAAGTGAAGAAGACGAAAGAGAGAGTGTCGTACCAGCAGTCACCACAGGTGACGCCATAATCAACCAGAAGTTAGATCTGTATTAAATCTGAACCTGTTCATCGTCGTCTGTTTGCTGCTGCCCGACATCTTCCACTTACATTAAAGTGAATATTGGTGATGTAGCAGACACGCCGACCGTCCCTCTGGCGCCACCATCAGGACAGAAATCCCAGTTTTCTCTTAAAGTCTCTGAAGGATTTCGTGATCATCTGGAAACACGTGAGGAGCGTTTCCCCGCACAGGTGTGAATGGGGGTTCTTGTTCTTGGTCCAGGTAAAGACGGTGAAGCAGAGTAACGTCTGAAATCAAACTTTTTATTTGTGACTCTGGAGAACTGAAGTGTGTGTCCATGATGTCTTTGTCTCTAAACGTCTGTCTCTCTGTGGGTCGTGATGTCGGGATTGGCGAATGAGCCATCTCTGCTGGGTTTGGAACAAGTGGGCGGGGATAAAGCATGATGTCATATGTTTGTCTTTGGTTGTGGGTGTGTTCAGATTTTTGGGCCTTCCTGCTTCCGTGTCAGGTGACCTCTAACCTTTGATTTCCCTCCCTCTCTTTGACTCAAGCTAGTAAAGTTTTCCGCTGCGTTGACTTCCTGTCTCTAAAGTCGGCAGCGTCACATTCCCGTCGAGGAAGACTCCGCCGGCTCTTCATGGTCTCTTTTTTTTTTTATTTGTAGTCAGTTTCTCGTCGTCTCTGCTCGTGCGTCAGGTTGAAGCTGCCTAGCTAAGCTAAGCTAACAGACTGTAGACTGAACACTGTACCTGCTGGTGAAACTTTACATGACTCTGTAACTCTGTACTTTTTATTTGACTGTGTTTGAACTAAACTAAACGGTTGGCCCAGCCTGTTTCTGATGTACACACTCTGTAGGGGGTGGACCTGCTGACACATACACACACATACACACACACACCCACATACACACACATACACACATAAACACACACAGGTCCAACTTTGAATAGAAAAAACTGTGATGGAGCCTCGCGTGTGTTTGTAGACATGCAGTCGATTTTGTTTTGATGAATAAAAAGGCCAAATGGAAACTGAAGCAACGACGTCTGTGATTCATTTCTCTGTTTTTAACTTTCCTTTAATCAATATTTATAAAGCACCAAATCAGGTCTAGACCGGACTCTATGTTCTATTATTAACAAAGACCCAACATCAAGACCGGATCAGATCCAGTCCCATCTTCCAGACAGGACTCAGTCTGATCTCATCTTAATCCACCATGAGCAGAGCACTTTGCAGAATTTAGCAAGTTACAGTGGCAAGGACAAACTTTGCTCACATAGACATATAAAGAGTAGACACCGCTGCAACTGCTACTACTTATTGGCGCTGACGAGCTGTGGGGCCGCCATCTTGGTCCGGTCACCCGCTCCACTCAGTGTAATCTGTTTTGCAGGCGCAATTAATCAGTCATAACTCGCTGAATACTAAACTGATTTTGATGCAGGTTTTTTTTTTCTGCAAACGTCATACATGTAGGTATGATACAGGACACATGGTTCAGACGTCCTACATGTAGGTTTGATACAGGACACATGGTTCAGACGTCATACATGTAGGTTTGATACAGGACACATGGTTCAGACGTCATACATGTAGGTTTGATACAGGACACATGGTTCAGACGTCATACATGTAGGTTTGATACAGGACACATGGTTCAGACGTCATACATGTAGGTATGATACAGGACACATGGTTCAGACGTCATACATGTAGGTATGATACAGGACACATGGTTCAGACGTCATACATGTAGGTATGATACAGGACACATGGTTCAGACGTCATACATGTAGGTATGATACAGGACACATGGTTCAGACGTCATACATGTATGTATGACAGGACACATGGTTCAGACGTCATACATGTAGGTATGATACAGGACACATGGTTCAGACGTCATACATGTAGGTATGATACAGGACACATGGTTCAGACGTCCTACATGTAGGTATGATACAGGACACATGGTTCAGACGTCATACATGTAGGTTTGATACAGGACACATGGTTCAGACGTCATACATGTAGGTTTGATACAGGACACATGGTTCAGACGTCATACATGTAGGTATGATACAGGACACATGGTTCAGACGTCATTCATGTAGGGATGATACAGGACACATGGTTCAGACGTCATACATGTAGGGATGATACAGGACACATGGTTCAGACGTCATACATGTAGGTATGATGCAGGACACATGGTTCAGACATCATACATGTAGGTTTGATACAGGACACATGGCTCAGACGTCATACATGTAGGGATGATACAGGACACATGGTTCAGACGTCATACACGTAGGTATGATACAGGACACATGGTTCAGACGTCATACATGTAGGTATGATACAGGACACATGGTTCAGACGTCATACATGTAGGTATGATACAGGACACATGGTTCAGACGTCATACATGTAGGTCTGATACAGGACACATGGTTCAGACGTCATACATGTAGGTATGATACAGGACACATGGTTCAGACGTCATACATGTAGGTCTGATACAGGACACATGGTTCAGACGTCATACATGTAGGTCTGATACAGGACACATGGTTCAGACGTCATACATGTAGGTATGATACAGGACACATGGTTCAGACGTCATACATGTAGGGATGATACAGGACACATGGTTCAGACGTCATACATGTAGGTTTGATACAGGACACATGGTTCAGCGTATTTTCATATTCATAGTGGGCAGTGATGGAATATTCTTATATGTGATGTGTGAGAGGTATTTTGCCGCACGGTGCTCTGGCATCTTGAAGTCTCTGCTGCTTCAGTTTACGTTTACAGGTAGGATCATCATGGGTAGGATGACCGGACCAAGAAGACCAAGATGGACCAAAATCACTAGCTGGTCTCTTCTCTTCTGTTGTCCCTAAATGTTGGAATGAATAGGCCAACTCCATTCGATCTGCAGAGTCCCTCTCTACTTTCCAAAGACAGCTAAAGACCCAGCTCTTTAGGAAGCACTATGCACTTAGCTAGACTGTTCTCCACTGTTGTCCCCAGGGGCAGATCATGTCTTCCAGCTACAGTTGACTCACACTGTCCTGCTCTACTCTGGGACTCTGTGTTCAGGTCTGGAGTGACCCAGCACTTGGTACTTTGGTCATTATTGTGGTGATGTTAATTGTTGATGATGATAATGGAAGGTCTTAAATTGTTTGGTTCCTTCATTGTAGATGTTCCTTATTTACTTTGTGCATTGCCTTTACACTGCTTGGCAGTACCTGCACCCAAATGGACTTGAAACTCTTTGTTCCTCTTACTGATCTTGTTTCCTCTTGTCTAGATCTTTGCTTGTGTTGTTCTTGTTCTCGTATGTACGTCACTTTGGATAAAAGAGTCTGCTAAATGACATTGTAACATTGTAACATTGTAACACTGTAACACTGTAACATTGTAACATTGTAACACTGTAACATTGTAACACTGTAACACTGTAACATTGTAACACTGTAACACTGTAACATTGTAACACTGTAACATTGTAACATTGTAACACTGTAACATTGTAACACTGTAACACTGTAACATTGTAACACTGTAACATTGTAACATTGTAACACTGTAACATTGTAACACTGTAACACTGTAACATTGTAACACTGTAACACTGTAACATTGTAACACTGTAACATTGTAACACTGTAACACTGTGACATTGTAACATTGTAACACTAACATTGTAACACTGTAACACTGTAACACTGTAACATTGTAACACTGTAACATTGTAACACTGTAACATTGTAACATTTTAACACTGTAACATTGTAACACTGTAACACTGTAACATTGTAACACTGTAACATTGTAACATTTTAACACTGTTACACTGTAACACTGTAACACTGTAACATTGTAACACTGTAAAACTGTAACATTGTAACACTGTAACATTGTAACACTAACATTGTAACACTGTAACATTGTAACATTGTAACATTGTAACACTGTAACATTGTAACATTGTAACATTGTAACACTAACATTGTAACACTAACATTGTTACACTGTAACATTGTAACACTGTAACACTGTAACATTGTAACATTGTAACACTAACATTGTTACACTGTAACATTGTAACATTGTAACATTGTAACATTGTAACACTGTAACATTGTAACATTGTAACATTGTAACACTAACATTGTAACACTAACATTGTAACACTGTAACATTGTAACATTGTAACATTGTAACACTGTAACACTGTAACATTGTAACATTGTAACATTGTAACACTAACATTGTAACACTAACATTGTTACACTGTAACATTGTAACACTGTAACACTGTAACACTGTAACATTGTAACACTGTAACATTGTAACATTGTAACACTGTAACATTGTAACATTGTAACACTGTAACATTGTAACATTGTAACACTGTAACATTGTAACATTGTAACACTGTAACACTGTAACATTGTAACACTGTAACATTGTAACATTGTAACACTGTAACATTGTAACATTGTAACACTGTAACATTGTAACATTGCCCGACCCGAATGAAAAACATTTTCCTCCAGAAGAAGATAAAGTCTGCTAATGTTTATGTGGCTTGTGGAGAACTGAGGACTACCTAGTTTCTGATTTATTGAGAAAACATTTTAAATAATTGTTATTAAATAGAGATTTCATATATAACTTTTATGATTATTAAGTCTCAGTAGGAGCCACTGGCCCTGAGGTATCCTCACAACATCAAATGTGGCCCTCTTTGAAAGAATTTTGGACACCCCTGCATTAAACCTTTGAAACTGTAAATTGTCCCAGAATCCTCGCTCCTCATTGGCTGTCCCTGCTCTCGCTCCTCATTGGCTGTCCCCTGCTGTCACTCAGCAGGGAGGCGGGAACAGGAACATTCCTCCTCCTGATGGAAAAAAAGAGAAAGTTTCCAAGATGGCGGCGGAGACCTGCCTGTCCGCTGGAAACAATAGAAGCAGCACAGAGAGAGTTAGCCCCTTCTAACTCACTAACCCGGGATTACAAACCCCACACACCCGGACCCGAGCTACACCAAGGCCGGACTCCCCGCGCCGACACCTTGGAGGGATTTATTCTGAAGTATGAAGCTTTATTTAAATGTTTCAGGCTAGCTGCTCAGCTAGCTAGCCGAGCGTTAGCCCCGTATAGCACAGTTAGCAGCTAGCGGCTAACGGCTGTGAGATCAGCTGTTTGTGGACAGATGCTGTAAAAGAGAGGACTCGGATACTTCCACGGTAAGTATATTTAACACGGAATCAAGCTTTCATTACATGGAAGGCTTTTTGATTTGTTTCTGTAGTGTGGGTTTGTTATTTAGGATGAAATGATATTTACATAAACTGAGTGATTACTGCCAAGTTTGAACCACGCTGAAGTTGGTGTCTTATTCGGAGCTACAGTTACGAAGAAGGTTGTGAAACAGGATCCGGATTTAAACCCTTAAACATATCAAATATGGACTATATTACTTTATTATAGAGATGATTATCATCCTGAAGTTATTAAACATTTATTTTATTTAGATAATTCAAGAAAGGGGGATATCACCTCCTTCTCTGTGTATCTGGACCAGATCCGGACCCAGAACCCCTGTAGACTTGTCAGATCTGGACTAGATCATCCAATTTAATCATCAGACTCTTTTAAACACTGTTTCAGATTCATGAAACATTCATTTAATTCGTGAAAACGCAGAAAAAGACGATTTCACTGCCTTTTTCAGAAGCTACAAACATGACACCAACTTCACCGCCGTCAAGTTTGTGAACAAGCTAAGCCTGCTATGCTAGCCGAGCTAACTCCAAATAGTGGAGTAAAATAAAGTTTCAGAGAAGTTCAGGAGCCTTTCTGCTGCTCTCGGGACATTAAATCAGACTCTGGGGTATGTTAGAGGAGTGGGATCAGAAGCTAAGGTGAATTAGCTCCACAGAAGGGGCTTTAAATGGAACCTATGGTCCTTTTTTTAGGGAATTTTCGACGCTCCAACTTTGATTTAGAGTGGAGGAATGTGCTAACTAACTTAGCTCTGCTGGGTGAGTCTGATGGGGAGGACGGGACCTGTTTCTGGGACTTAAAGTGATCATTAATGTGAGTAAGGGACCTGTTTTGGAGCCTTAAAGTGATCATTAATGTGAGTAATGTGAGGGGTTTGATGGGGAAAGCAGCAGGCTTGTGTTTGTATTCATAGCAGGGGGATAAATGGGATGTTTGTGTGTTTATTTGGGGTTAAACTCAGGGGAATGTGGCTGTATTCAGACTCCTCTGTGTTACACAGCACCTTAAACGAGCTGGTGTATATAAGAAGGCTTATAGGAAGCAGCCTGTTGGGGTAAAGTGAGTAAAATGCACCCAAAAACCTTGATTTTCCTCTCCGGCAGTGAGTGAAGGCCATTAGCAAGACAAAGGTCGCCTGCATGGAGCCAGCACTGAGTCTTTGTAAAGGGGGGGTGTAGAGACGCCCAGAGAGAGAAACAGCCTAATTCAGCATTATATGGACGCAGCCTGAGCCTGGAGTTTACTGCAAGTCTTTATTGATGATGGCGGATTTTGTTACACCGCGACACAGCGCGGTGATGGAGCGGCTCCGCCGGAGGATCGAGCTCTTCCGGCAGCATCACAACAGCTGCGAGAGCCGCTACGAGAACGCGACGCTGGAGCGGCTGGAGCTGGAGCGGCAGCAGACCTTCGCCCTGCACCAACGCTGCCTGCAGGCCAAGGCCAAGAGGTCCAACAAGCACCGGCAGCAAGCCCAGACCAGTGCAGACCAGGCCGGGCAGAGAGCACCGGGCAGCGGGGGAGGCAGCAGCGCGGAGCACGGGGAGGGAGGAGGAGGAGGGACCGAGCAGAGCAGGAACAGCACCCTGATAGCGGTGAGTGAGAGCCGGGGACACACTGCACACAGGCACGCTGAGTGGGACTGACTGACACACATGAAGACAACAACATCAAACCATCTTTACAGGAGAGAGTACAAGTATTACAATCACACAGACATGAACATCATCAAACCATCTTTACAGGAGAGAGTACAAGTATTACAATCACACAGACATGAACACCATCAAACCATCTTTACAGGAGAGAGTAGAAGTTTTATAATCACAGAGATATTATCAATAAGACAGACAGGAATATAAAACCATCCAGAAATGTTGACAGCAGCCTGTGAGGGAAGCTTGTGGAGCTAATGATGCTCTTTTTATTTTTAAATGTTAAATATATATATTTCTAATAATAGAAGATGCTTGTTTTATTTTTATTTTTATTTTGTTTATTTTTATTTTAAAAAGGAGATGCTCCTTTTTTATTTTAATCTTAATTTTAAATATATTTATAAAAATAGAACATGCTCTTTCTATTTCTAGAAATGTATTATTGTTTTTTACTTTTCATTTTATATATATTTATAAAAATAGAAGATACTCTTTTTTTATGTTTATATTTACAACTATGGGAGATTCTCAACTCATAAATATGGAAGAATTTGTATTATTTTGAATACATTTTTTATTTTATATATAATTTTAGAAGATACTCTTATTTATTATTATTATTTTTTTTAAAACATTTTTATTTTATATATAATTTTAGAAAATACTCACATTTTTTAAAAATTATTTTCAATACTTTTTTATGTTATATAGATACTTTTATTTCAATTCCTGGCAGTGTCCCATTTTCTTGAATATTTGTGTAATATATCCGACGTGGTGACAGGTGAATGCACCTGACGTTTTCCATCCAAATCCAGAGATCAGGAAGTTTAATGGGTAAATATCTCGACCTGAATCGTCACGTTATTAATAAATGTAAATAACTCGACTGAGTTTGTACAGCGTTGTTGGTGTAGCTGCAGCTTCACCAAATTCTGCGTGTTTTGAGGTGATTTGATGAGAAAGTCTCTGACACTGACAGGCAGAACAGCGGCCTGACTGAGTGTGATGTTATTTGATGTTATGATTATTAAACGCTGGGATAGTTACACCGTCATATCTTATCTCATTCAGCTTCAGAGTCTTTATTATCGTGATAAACGCTGACACAGTGACCCACAGAGAGCGGCGTCACATCCAAACACCTGATCTGACACATTATAAACAGGTGTGTGATCCTCAGACTCTTTCCAAACAGAGCCGGTCTAGACCGTACTCTACCGGAACAGATCCAGTCCCATCTTCCAGACAGGACTCAGTCTGATCTCATCTTAATCCACCATGAGCAGAGCACTTTGCAGCATTTAGCAAGTTACAGTGGCAAGGACAAACTTCCTTTAACAGGCAGAAACCTCCAGCAGGACCAGACTCATGTTAGACACACATCTGCTGAGACCGTGTTGGAGAGAGGGATAGAGGGAGATGAAGAGAGAGAGAGAGAGATGATAGTGGGGAGACGGATAGTAGTAGTTGTAGCAGCTGGAGTCTGGCACGTCCACAGCAGCAGAGATCCAGAGGAACCTACGAGACAAGGGAGCTCAGGGACTCCAGAAAGGTCTATGGTTAGTAACTTTAATGGGACAGGAAGAGGACAGAGAGAGGTCTGAGCCTATAGCAGCATAACTAAGAGCTGCTCTAAGCGCTAACTATAAGCTTCATCAAAATGATTTGTGTTCGGTGAGCGACAGAGGAAGTGTCGGGTCGTAGTCATGTGACCTGTGTTTCCTCTCTCTGGTTGTAGTAGCTCACACACACACACACACACACACACACACACACACACACACACACACACACACACACACACACACACACGCTGGCTTCAGGTTCACTTACACCTCCATCCTGCTGCACCAGCTCTGCGCTCTGACCTTTGACCTTCATCTTGTGGGCAGTGTTTGTGTTGAAACTGTGATTAAAGTGGTGGATTAGCTGATTCAGAGCTAACAGCGATCAGAGGTTGTTATTCTTCTTATTCGCTCTGTAAACGTCACAGTTTGTCAGGCCAGGAATCAGAGAACGGATCGAAGAACAGAAACACGCACACGTCATCCAAACCTCAGGGTTACTCGACTAGAGGACGTCTAAGAAGTATGCGGGGGTCAGATTTTGATAAACAAAGCATGCTCTCGTCCCTCAGCGTCTGTACCCTCCCAGGTAGACTGAAGACAGGTGTGTGTGGGTCTGTTAGCAGAGACAGGATCAGAGGAGAGTCTAAAGTCCGTCTGATAGTGGAGCGTCGCAGCAGGTGGGAGGCTGTCGGTTTGTGTTTATGAGGTTTACTCTGGAGCCGAGGCCGCCGGTCTACGACGAGGACTGAACACACACGGTGGAGGACCACAGAAACTCTGATGATGCAGATTTACAAACACTGACATGTCAGGACCTCTACGTGAAGGCGTCTGTGATGAAGAGCGATGTAATGCAATAGTGACGTTGATAAACTAACAGCTGCATTTAACCATCACGGACTCGTTGCTTCAGCGTATATACGTGTTTTTTAAATAGATATTTATGATGCTCTAATTTTCTTTAATCATCTTGTTCTTTTGAAACCACAACTGAAACATTATGATTACATGCTGCGTCTTTATTAGACTTCAAGGTAGTTGAAGGTCATTTATCTGATTGTTTTATGGTTATGAACTAAATGCAATCAAAACAATATTCCTGAACCACTTCTGAATGCTATTTAAGTCACATGCACGCTCAGTGAATCCATGAAAAGTGTCTGCTCATACATAAAGTAAAGTCTGCTGTGTTGTGCAAAATATACAAAGTTCTGGGGAGAGTCCTCTGCAGAAACTTCCATCAGGAGAAATACAGTTTGGTGCTTTTAGTTGTGACATTAAAGTCTGCTTTAATAATAATGTAACAATAACTTTTATTTATACAGCTCAAATGTTTACAAAGTGCTTTGACATAACAAAGAAACATTGCAGAATTCAAAAGAATGACAAAAAGTGTCTAAAATTACAAGAAACAAAATACAACGCAAAAGGTAAACAAGAAAAAAAATGCAAATTAAAGGTGACATATCATGCAAAATTGACTTTTTAATGGTTCTTTACCTGAAATCTGTGTCCCTGTCTACAAACCCCCCGAGAATGAAAAGAATCCATTCTGCCCCTGTTCTGATTTCTCCACCTTTCTGTAAATGTGTGTGAAACCAGCCGTTTCAGTTTTCAGTGTTTTTGTTACGTAACAACAATATCCGGTCTGTCACGGAGTCAGAGCTCGGAGCTTGTTCAGCCCATAGACTGTATAAAATACAACTCAACCCCTCCTCCGTTTTTCATTCCCTGCACACATGTGTGCTAACAAGGAGCTTAGGAGGGAGGCATGCTAGTTGTAGGCTGTCTTAATAAACACAAAGGTCGGTTTGACTCCCCACGTCTGCAGATTTGAAGATCTAGTGGATGATTTTTATTTATCATGGATAAGTGCTAGCGCTAGTTAGCATAGCCACATAGCTACATGTTCGTAGCTGTAGCTGTGTACCAAGACACACGTCGACATACTGACAAATAAAACAACAAGAAACACTAAATCTGTGACCAATGGTTCAGAAAGGTCCTGCTGCAGGCGCCTCTCCATCAGGATCAGATTCTGGATCAGATTCAGAGGGTTGAAGTAACGTGATCTCTGAGCAGCCGTGTATATTCAGCCAACATGTAAACATTAGATCAACGTGCTGGACGGCCGAGGCACATCCACTTCCTGAGGGGGCGTGGTCAGAGAGAAAACAGAGTGTTCTGATGAGGAATGAAGAAGAGGACTTTTCAGGCAGACCAGAATCTGATTTCAAAGTGTTTTTTTGAGCATAAACTTTAAAGACATGTTTTGGGGACCTCTTAGACCAATATATGTTGATGAAAAAAGCGTGATATGTCCCCTTTAAACAAATTAAAGTGATGAAACAGGAGGTCATTCAATCATAGTTATAGTGGTTTAAAAAAGAAGAATTAAATGACAATAAATTCAATAAATCAGACTTTATTTGGAAAGCACTTTTCAAACATTGATATTGTAACACAAAGGGCTGTACGTAGAAATAATATGATGGAGTAATGAAATAGAAAAATTCAAAATACAAAACAAAGAAGACCCCAAACCCCTCCACAATAATTATAATATTAATCATTTAAATAAGAAGTTTCTGACCAACTGAGGAAATGCTGTCATGATATCTTAATGAGGAAACACTGGAGATAAAGTAAGATGTTAAAACTAAACACAGGAAATTAAACTCACCAAAATAAAATAAACTAATAAGATAATAAAACACTAAAATGTTAAACTAGTATAATAAAATAAATGCTACACTATAGTAAAACATAATAAATAATGAATAACTAAATAACCAATGAAATAATCCACAATAAATGAGTAAATAAATAATTGAATAAATAATATATTTGTCTGTAATAATTTAAAATAATGTAGAATATGACTTTGAAATTCATTAAAATTTGAACTAGATATTAAGGAGGTAAAGTAAGGCTGAGTTCAAAGCAAGACTAAAAAGGTAAGTCTCTAAAAATGTTTTATGAAGATAAGATAAAAAAAATTGATTAAGAACATTAAAGGATAAATGATAGGGTGGTGATATTGATGAGCGCGGCGAGTACTGTAAGCACCGTGTGAATGTTTTTACACCGAAGACACCGAGTGCTGAAAGTGTTGGACTCTGTTAGTTTGGTGCAGAAAGGAGGCGCTGCCGTCAGTGGACACAGGCCCTAAGTCTCCTCCAGATGTTAAGTGATAGGAACGAGGTGGACAAGGTGGATCTGTTGGATCAACTGAGCCTGTAAAATAAAGTGAAGTGACCTGAGAGTCTGTGGGAGTGATCTCTGAAGCTGTGACTGTGTACATAACGTAGCCGAAGCCTTTAAAGTGTGTCTGTCCTGAAGTCTGTGAACCAGCCCCACAAACACAGAGCGGAGTCCTGAGAGGTGACTCAGTCTGAGCAGAAACCCCCCACCGCCCCCTCACAGCTGACTCATCACTCTCTGAGTGCGTGTGTGTTTCCTCCCGTGTGTGTGTTTGTGCTGAATATTAACACAGTCAGGAAACGCCTCGCTCTCACTCTGCACCTCCAGGTCTCAGAGAGCCGGGGAGGAGGCGGGGCTTTGTCAGCTGTACTGGGCTGTGATTGGCTGTGATGTCACTCACTTTACGCAGGGATGTTGTTCTTCTGGATTTAAGACCTGTAGAGCCGACTCTAGGGATCGGATGTTAGCTGGTTTTTAGTTTCCAAATCCACCTGCAGGTTTTAGAAGAACACCTGAGTGCTGCTTTAAATGTTGGAATACGATGCTAACGAGGTCCACACTTCCCTTATCATCATAATACAAAACTAGGCTTTATATATAGTGTGTTTTTAAAAGCCACGGATAATCTACACACCTCGAACTGTGCTGATATTATTCTAATCTCATCTGATGTCAGAGTTAAGTCTTAAAATCAGGATTTAAAACCTCTGCCACCTCAGATAGAGCAGCAAGAAAGCAGCCGCTTCTCTCCCCTGTGAAATCTGACGTTCAGTTTCACCTGAATTCACAACACGTCTCATGTCAAGAAAGTTTTGACACAGCTAAGGTTTTAAGGTGGATTTTTTCTGCTTGTTTTGAAGAAAAAGTGCAGCTCAAAAATCGAGATAAAGGCAGGAAGTCGTGCCCATTTAAGGGCGGCTCTCTTCCTGCATGTCATTCCCGCCTCTCTCCCTCCTGGTCTCCAGCACTGGGTGTCACCAGCTGTGTTGAAGTTCAAACGTAGCCTAGTTTGAACGTAATTTCTAATTCAGGATGGAGTTTACTCTCTCTAAGGTTTTGGGCGTTGCACCAGCTGAGATAGCTCCAACGTTAGAGCGAGGTGTCAAATCTAAGATGTAACGTATGCTGAGAATAAACGTACGATGACTCTGGTCTTAACTCACACTTTAGTTTAATACGAGCGGAGATAATTACTGTACATCTGCACAACATTAGAGTACTGTTACATTAACGTACCGTACATTGTAGTTCATGATTCCACCACTAGATATCACTGTCTTTATTAGATAGGACAGATGAAGAGAGACAGGAAATGTGGGGAGTAGAGAGAGGGGGAAGACATGCAGGAAATGGTCAACCAGCCGGGAGTCGAACCGCCGACCTCTATGACGAGGACTGTTGCCTCTGTATGTGGGGCGTTTAGACCGCTAGGCCACCAGCGCCCCCTAGTGTTCTTATTTTAAACTGAGTCATTATCAACATGCTTTGTCATATTTTACCTTCATGTTGATGTTTGTTGATTAACCAGAGTTACAGTAGTTATGATTAGCCGTTAGCTTGTTTAGAGGCAACAAGGCTAACAGGAATTAGCATTTAAACATCTAATCAAGAAAAAAAGCTGTTCACTGATTGGCCAAAGTGAGTGTAAACATCATATATGCGACGATGTTTTGGTTAGTTTGGACGTTACGTTCTGCTAGTTACCTCTCTGTGGTGAAACCAAACGACGACACAACTTAAGTTACAAACTAACAAGTTTAACTTTTAGTTAAGTGACGACTTTACACCCTAACTCAGGACTCAACTTATGCAGAGCTGCTGTCCTATAGGGGTGAGTGACTCACGATGCCGCTCTCAGAGCGTCCTCCATCTTTCCTCTGGTCTCAGAGCTCAAACAACTTCTTCTCTTTTTTAGTTTGAGTGCAGTTCTAGCTCCTCCTCACCGCCGCCTGACATCCCGCTGTCAGCTGTCAGTAAGCTGCTGTCATGTCCTCCTCATTCACTTCTTTAGCGCCACCATGTGGAGTCATTTAGTAGCGACTTGGTGAGGGAAATGTAGTGCGGTATATATGGAATGAAATATGGATATTCAGCCCCTCATATGGATACTTAATCACACAGGGAGACGATGTATTGTCCTACCTCTACTGCTCTACCCTCTCCAAATCAAAAGCCATAAAATACAACATTCAAAAGAGACACTTAAACACAACATAATGTGTGAACCTCAACCCTCATATATTATATCCTTGGCTTTGAGTATTATTTTCAACCTGGTTCCAAAAGTTAGTCCATGTTTGTAAGTGAATAAGAGATTAGATTGATCAGGGAACAACGTAAACAAAAGCACCAAGAATAAAAATCAGTGACAAACCTGTGAGACAAGAATTAAAGTCTGAGAAGCCGACTGTTTCTGCAGAAAGCATGCAATCGAACGACACGCTGACGTAAAGGCAGCAGATATTTAGGATTCTTGTGGCAGAGGGAGAGCTAGAAGTTTGAGGATGAGTCACTGTGGAGACATCCAGAAACCTCCGTTTGTCTGAGTGTGATGTTAAATATGCAGAGTTAGTTATTTTAGCCAAAACAAAGACTCTGGGTATCTTCACGGGAGACTCGACGTGCTGCGGAAAAATGTGCAGAATTTTTCTGTTTTTAAATTCCTGTAAACGAAGGGAGAGCTCTGCAGACTGAGCGGCTCTGATTCAGACGTCCAAGGGTTTGAGGGGAACTCTCCTTTAACAGCTAAAAGATGAGAGATGGACACACAGAGTCCAAACAGCACCTTCACTGAGACGCCGGGTCGTCCTCCTCCTTTGTTGTCGTTTTATAAACTTTGCTCTTCTCTTAGATAACGACTCTAAAACACCTCCGAGTGAATCACACAAAGAATCCTTCAGTGTGCTCTCAGATAAATCTTCACTTTTATCTTCAATATTAGCTAACCCGCACTCCGCCGCTCGTAGCTTCCTTTGACCTTTGACCTCTGACCTATAAAACCCCCGCAGAAGGAGAAACAGTTGTTCTACTTTTCAGCTCTCACTCAGGGGACTCCATTTCCCATAATGCATCTGATATCTACAGTGTAGTAGCTTTGAAGCATTTGCAGACCTCCCCCCACTCTGTTGACCCCCCTCACCGGGGCAGGGGGGCAGGGTCAGACCAGTTTTTCAGGTTTAAGGAGCCGAATGAGTCACTGGAGTTTCCTTTAGCTCGGGGCAGAAACGATCCCTCGCTCCCTCTCTCTCTCTCTTTCTTTCTCACCTGTTCAGTCTCTGAAGCTTTTACCTGATCAACACTTCTTTAACTGATTTTATTTGTATTTCATTTTATTATTTAATCATTTTATCACAGCTTTCTTATTCAATCGAAGCTGAGTCTAACTCCTCGATGCAACCAGACCTCATGAAAAAAGACAGATTTAAAAGTAGACGTGTTTCTGCTCCTCTCTGGTGGTTACTCCTCTGAGGGAGAACCTGAGCAGGTCTAAAACATCTGTACCTGTAGCTCATTCAGACCCTAGATTAAGTTTAAAAACAGGCCCAGCTTTAAAGAATGAAGGACTAACCTCTAACTGCTCGTTCTGAACTGAGCGTGATCCCTTCAGTTAAAAACAGCACGGCTCTGGTTCAGACAGTTGCAGACATAATCAGGGCTGCAGCAGCTGGTCAAACAAAAAGAGCTGAATCACCAGCAGTCAGAGAAGCTGTTAGCTCTACTTCACTGAAGAGAGAGCAGACACTCCGCTCATATCAGCCCCGAGATCAAACCGACACCCAGAGGCAGCGTCGCCATCGCTACCAGGGCGTGAGAGATGCTGCCGACTCCAGGAGTTTCATCAAAACAGAAAGAACGAGGAGAATCATGGGCGCCGGGAAAACTGAGGAAATTAGGCATGCTTCAAAAAGAAGGAAGAATATCTTACAGGTTTTATTTTCAGTCCCAGGGAAGGCTTCGGATGTTTTTCCACTCCAAACATCTTCAGATTTATTAGGGATGAGTCGTTCTATTCAATAATCATTTACAAATAAAGAATCAAATCGCTCGTGTGACGATTATCTCAACTTTAAATGTGTTTTAGAGTGCCTGTTTGTAATGTGGTACAACCCCCTGACAGCTGTTTGCTTTTTGCCTTTCAATAACAAAAAACTTCAGTCCTAACATAAAAACATCTGACAAGAATATCATAAAATTAACTTGTTGAATACGGAATACCAATAAACGAATAACCGAAAAATCGGATATACGAATTACGGAATATCAGAGTCCGAATAAACGAATATCCACAAAACCTAATATCGGAATAACTGAATATCCGAATAACCAATAACGTAATACTCGAATAGCTGAAAAACTGAATATCCGAATTATGACCGAATAACTAAATAATTGGATAACCGAACGATCAAATAATTGAATAATCAAAATACGAATTATCGGAATAATAGAATATTGGAATCCGAAGAAACTAATAACTCTACCTAAAAGAACTCCTCACCCAGCAAACCCCAACCCAGAACTCACGCACTCCACATCAGAACCTCTTCCACCCTCCCAGAACCAAGCTCCGGACCATGGGAGATCGGGCCTTTTGTGCTGCTGCACCACGTCTGTGGAATTCCCTGCCCAGCCACCTCAGGACCCCACAGACTGTGGATGCTTTTAAAAAACATTTAAAGACCCTCCTCTTTAAAGAGGCTTTTAACTGATTTTAAGCACTGCTTTTAAAAGTTTGTTTTTACTGTGTGCCTGTAGCACTTTGAGATTTCTGAAAATGAAAAGTGCGTTATAAATAAAATGTATTATTATAACTGCATATCCAAATAACTGAATATTTGCGTAATCAAATAACTAAAAAAACTGAATATCCAAACAATCAAATAATCCGAATAAAGGAATATCGGAATCTGAATAAACGGATAACTGCAAAAAACGAATATCCGAATTATGACCGAATAACTAAATAATTGAATAATCAAAATACGGAATATCGGAATAATAGATTATTGGAATCCGAAGAAACTTATAACTGCATATCCAAATAACTGAATGATTGCGTAATCGAATAACGGAATTCACTAATAACTGAAAAACTGAATATCCGAATAAATGAATTAACGAATAACTAAATAACCGAATAATCAAATATCCACACTATTGAATATTTGAAATACGGAATATTGGAATAATGGAATTTTGGAATCCGATTACACTAATAACTACAAAAACCGAATAACTGAATAATCAAATAACGGTTTAATGAATGATTAATATTTAGCAGTGACTATGGAACAGTATTTTGCTGTAAACACCCATCCCTCATATTTCTGAGGTTTTGTTTTCAGTGTGCATCGTTCAGTTCGTTCAGAGTGTTGAGGGATGTCTTTCTGTGTGAGTCTGTTGTCTTCTAATTCAGAACCAGCTAATTCAACCAGGATAACAAACTCTGTGACGTCTCTGTGACAGACGAGAGAACTGAAGAGCTACAAACGTCACGAGAGGCAACGTGTCGGTGGATTGACATACTTTAAAGAGAACCCTCAACAGTCTGCTGCAGAGTTTTTGTAAAACAAAGTGTTAAATTGTCAACATTGTAAGAAAAGCACAGCCGAGATATGAAAGACGATTCTGAGGTGTCCTGAAGTGAAAACAGAAAGATGTAAGGCTCAGTTTGTCCTCGTCTCTGTCCTCACAGCTAAACCTTCATGCATTTTTTAAATCCAACATCTTTATGCCGGTTGCACAACCTCTCTGTCCAAATGTTTTGACTCTGCCATTTTGGCACCGCTCGCACTAATAAGGGAAATTCTCAGCATATTTCAGTGAAGACGTCATGCTTCTGCTCTCCGTGACGCCACTGTGCTCAGGAGGCTCATGTGTTTATCTGCTCATCTCTCTGTCTGCGCCTCGGATGAGTCCTCGCTTGAGTCACAGAGAGGATTCTCTGATCAGGACGGTTCCTTTAATTCATAAACTTTAAATCCTAGAGAATCATAATAAGAGGATCCTTTGAATTCTATGATTAGAGGACTGAATCATTTAAAACCAGCCGCTCTGAAGTGGATGTTTGAGTAGTTTCAGTTTATTTATTCGTGCTGCTCTATCGTTATTTACGTTGTTTTATCTTCTATACGAGACGATATGTTCCAAACCTCGAACATGGACGTAGCCTCGTGACGTCACACATCAGATTTTTGGCGTTTGCTATATCCGAAATGCTAACTCAACCTACCTTTCGGTCAACCTAGCATGAGGCAAACACGTGGAGTCAAGGTGGGCCAGCTACAGTGATCCCACCTGTCAGTCACGTTTGCCACGCCCTTATTTGGGCAAAAGTTGTAACGTTAATATCATCAAAAATAACGAGTCATAAAAACAACCACCCCGTACAGTGTGTGCTGATAGATAAACTAGCTATTCAGATCAAATCAGGTTTTGAATGGGTGTGTTTCGTTTACGGTACTTCCGGCGCCACCCACCCTCTAGTGGACAGTCGAGGAACTGCAGTTTTTAGTGTAACAGGTCTGACTTTGGACCTCCAACGGTTTAATATTATTTAGAAAAATACACACATACATACGACCAAAGTCTGTATATAAAATGAAAGTCATCTCGCTCGGCTTGAAGTGAGGCCGCCACAAAAACCGCTCCCCCTGGTGGCTGGCTGCAGTACATGTCAAAAACTCTGCAGTCAAACTTTAAAAATTGAATACACTTCGTACGAATGTTTGTCTCATCCGTATGCTGTGGTGATATGTAGTTATTATTTGACTGTTTTGTGTTCAAGCCTCCTTTTTTCTGAAAAGTTTCTTCTTCGTTGGTTATTAGAGGTTAAAAAACAGGGTTTTACTTCCTGTTTACTTTGATTGACAGCCGCTGTAGAGGGAAACTCCATAGGATCTCGTGACGCTACGCTCGTTACCGTGCCGACAGAATTTACCGTGGCAACCACAGAAATTCTCTACAGAGCAGACTCTGGCTGCACAATGGAGCGGGGTTTTTTTTGCTTCAAAACCGAGCAATGGGAAAAGGCAAAGCAATGCGTTCCATTTTTATTTACAGTCTATGGTTGTAACACTTTCCCCTCAGAAACCCGCTCCTGCACTCACAAACCCCCGGCCTGTCCGTGGAGTGAGAGGAGAGTTGAACAAAACTTGTGCAAGCTAATCTGAGCTGAAATCAAGACGTCAAGAAAACTGATTGTGAATGAAGTTGGGGAAAACATGCATCGATCAGTAAAGAGCCACAGCTTCTTTAGTCTTATTGCACTCAACAGTTCTCCTTTCTGAGAAGAGTGAAGTCAGTTTCTTAGACTCTGACATTGATACGAAACGATAGAGGTCAAAGGTGAACGCCTGACATTTAGAAACAGGTCGTCTCCATCCGTTTGAGAGCGCTTCACCTGGGTTCACCTGTCCGCTCCTCTTCCGGTGCAGTCTGGTAACCCCTCAGTGAAGCGTGTGAGGATCAGCTGATGTTCCGGATGTTCCGCTCGGATCCGGCGGGTCGTTCTGCCTGCAGAGTGGACAGATGTGATCTGCTGACTGCTCTGAGGAAGCTCTTTGTTATCTGCATTATGTAAGCCCGCCTGCAGCTGATTCTATTAACAGCAGCAGCTCTTCGCTCTGTCCACTGCCGGCTTCAGCTCTCATAACTCTGTCCACTCAGCTGCAGCGGCCGCAGCGCCCCCTGCAGGCAGGATTCTGCTCCTGGAGGCCCTGAAATAGAAATGCTGTCATATTTGGACAGCTGGCTTTGTTGCTCAGCATGACCAAATAACACTAATTTCATTACGCTGACATCTAAATGAAGACGCCGTCACACACGACTGGAACGCAAATGATCACCAGATTCACCAGCAGCTGTTTTTATATTTCAAATATCATATTTAAAAGTAAATTATAACCTTGTCGGTTCTGACTCATTTTATCGACTCAAATAAAACACTGCAACATTTTCAGGCTTTTTTTGAAATATTTGTTTCAGAGCAGACTTTAAATTATCAGCAATCTGTTTATTGATAAATATGATTATCAGGTTCACATCCTAAATATCTTCAGATAATTAATCAGGGGTACGAAGCTCGAACAAACACTGATCAAACAAAGTTTCAGGCACATCAAGTAGAACATGTCAAACTAAATGTTCTTTTCGCTGCCTGGTGTTTCTGCTTCTTTTATTGACCCTCTGTGTTCGTGTTTGTTCGTCCAGCTGCAGGAGACGGTGAAGAGGAAGTTAGAGAGCGCCGGTTCTCCTCTGGGCAGAGATCAGGTGAACGGTTTCAGCGACGGCTTCCCTCCCAACAAGAAGGCCTGTCTGGACAACGGCACCGCCAACGGCTCCCCGCTGGACTCTAAACTGGGAATCAGTGACGCGCTGAACTCTAATGGGACCCACGGGTCAGCCGGGGACAACACGGACGGAGGGAGGGACGCGGGTTCAGATATCCATCGGAGGGAAATGAAGCAGGAACCGGATGACATTCTGCCCATCATGCCTCCATCAGGAGGAGGAAACAACTCGCTATTCCCCGACCTAAACCTGAACGAGCAGGAGTGGACGGAGCTGATGGAGGAGCTGAACTGTTCTGTGGCCTACGAGGACATCCAGGACATCCTCAACGACGGCTTTGAGGACCGCAAAGACCCCCTGGAGCTGGCTCCGACTCCAGGCGGCGCAGGAGCTGTGGGAGGAGGAGCAGGAGGGGCAGCAGGTGGAGGGGGAGGACAGTCGTCCCAGGGTCTGCTCCCTCCAGATCTGGTCAGTGTAAAAACTGAGTTCTCCCCCGCCTCTGTTGCCTTCGAGCAGGACTCTCGCACTGGCTCCCCTCATGTGCGGTCCACCTCTTCTGGACCTCCTCCTCTCCCCACCAGCTCCCCTGTCGCCTCCTCCTCAGCCTCTTCCCCCGCTCTGCCCCCCTCTCAGCCGGCTCCTCCACCCAGGCAGCTCCAGCCTCCCCCAAACCACCTCCTACCTCCCGGCCCCCCTGTGCCCAAAGACCTGTCCCCTGCCCAGCAGCTCCAGCAGCTGGCAGCCCAGCAGAGAGCCCAGCACCTCCACGGCCAGATGCAGCACAAAACGCCTCAACAGGGGACCAAGTTTCACACCCAAGGACCCCATGCCCATCCCCAAGCTTGGCCCCAAATGGCCAACAGTTCTCAGAGCCCACTAGGGAGCGTGTTTGGTATGGACAAGCCCACAAGCCCCTCCCTGTACCCGCAGGACTTTAACCCCAACAGCCAGAAGCAGATGCTAATGCCCGCTCAGCCAAACAAAGGCTCCCCCAAGGCAGGGGCCGGCAGCTACATGCACCCCACTGGACACCCCGCTGGACACCCCTCCGTACACCCTGCCGGACACCCTGCTGGACACCCCTCCGTACACCCTGCCGGACACCCTGCTGGACACCCCTCTGTACACCCTGCCGGACACCCCTCCGTACACCCTGTAGGACACCCCGCAGGACACCCCGCCGGACACCCCGCAGGACACCCCCCCGGACACCCCGCAGGACACCCTGCAGGACATCCAACAGGACACCCCGCCGGACACCCTGCAGGTCACCCTGCCGGACACCCCAACATGATGGGTCACCCTACTTCAGGGCCGCCTCTTAGCCACCCGCCGGCGCCTGGGGCCCAGGGCCCCGGCAACATGCCCAACTACAGCAACACCAAACCTCTGTCGCACTTTGAGGCGGGACACGGACCGCCACGGCCCCCAAACACCCAGAGCCAGAACAAGGCGGCTCTGCTGACGCTGCTCAGACAGCAGCAGCAGATCAAGCAGAAGAACAGCATGAACTTCCGCCAGCACATACCGCACTCACAGGTAAGAGACACACACTGAAGATGATAACCACAGAAATAAACGAAGGTGACGAATCAGATGAGAGGGCTTCTCACACCTCTCATCGGTACAGTCTGTTGGTGTAAGTAAAGGCGCCTCATCGTGTCTGCATGGATCAAGAATAATTCTCAACATGTATCACATTCATTTCACTCATGAAGGTGAGCTGTAACTGGCAAAAACGAAATCTCAAAATCCTGACTTTGATTCCAGAATTCAGACTTTAATTCTAAAATCCTGACTTTAATTCTGGAATCCTGACTTTAATTCTAGAATTCGGACTTTAATTCCAGAATTCGGACTTTAATTCCAGAATTCGGACTTTAATTCCAGAATTCGGACTTTCATTCCAGAATTCAGACTTTAATTCCAGAATTCTGACTTTAATTCCAGAATTCAGACTTTAATTCCAGAATTCTGACTTTAATTCCAGAATTCAGACTTTCATTCCAGAATCCTGACTTTAATTCCAGAATTCAGACTTTAATTCCAGAATCCTGACTTTAATTCCAGAATTCTGACTTTAATTCCAGAATTCAGACTTTCATTCCAGAATTCGGACTTTAATTCCAGAATTCAGACTTTAATTCCAGAATTCGGACTTTAATTCCAGAATTCGGACTTTAATTCCAGAATTCAGACTTTAATTCCAGAATTCGGACTTTAATTCCAGAATTCGGACTTTAATTCCAGAATTCAGACTTTAATTCCAGAATTCGGACTTTAATTCCAGAATTCAGACTTTAATTCCAGAATTCGGACTTTAATTCCAGAATTCAGACTTTAATTCCAGAATTCGGACATTATTTCCAGAATTCTGACTTTAATTCCAGAATTCAGACTTTAATTCCAGAATCCTGACTTTAATTCCAGAATTCAGACTTTAATTCCAGAATTCAGACTTTAATTCCAGAATTCGGACTTTAATTCCAGAATTCGGACATTATTTCCAGAATTCGGACTTTAATTCCAGAATTCGGACTTTAATTCCAGAATTCTGACTTTAATTCCAGAATTCAGACTTTAATCTCTGAAATTTATAGTTATGCTGTAACTTGTAAAATGATTGTGAGCAGCAGCAGTCAAAGAACATGATAAAAGTAAGCTGGGTCAGTTTCAGCTCTTCTTAAACGGTCAGTGTTGTTATCAAAGGTTTTTATGGACCCCCTTCTCGTCAAGGTTTTGGTCGTTGAGCTTTAATGTGTCGGCTTTGCCAAAGCTAACTGTAGCATCCATGCTAACATCAGAGCGTTTCAACAACAACAACTGTACAAACTGATCATAGTGTTCCTGCTCTGCTTTCATAACCAGGCCGGCAGCACATTCCTGGACTGTACCACACACACACACACACACACACACACACACACACACACACACACACACACACACACACACACACACACACACACACACACACACACACACACACAGCATTACACACAAAGGGCTTCATTCCCCTAATCTGAGTAAAGGAGGGCAGCTCTGCAGTTTCTCCCTCGTCTTTAAAACATTTTCTCTTTAGTCTCATAGTACAGACTCCCCGTCAGTTAGCATAATGATTAAATACGACTTACATTGGTGTTGGAAATCTATCTAATAAATAAACCCAGCTCCACACTCCCACACAGCTGTGCCGGACTGATGGAGGCCGAACAGCCTGAACAATGAGAGTCTGTTGCAGCTGAACGGTCTCCTGCTGGCTGACTCGGTTTGGACACAAACACTTTACAAAACTCTCCGGGGCAAAAGAAAGAAGAGCTCTTTAGTTCCCGTCAGATTCAGTGATCGCAGACTCAAACCTTATAGAAGTGTGTCAGTGAGTCCTGGTGTCTTGAACCCTTTACACCTGCACTCCTGACAATATCTGGACAGCCTGCCCCTGATGTTTTGAAAAGTTGTTGTTCACACACGTCCCTCACAGCATGACGTTCTCCAAGTCAGACAGAGGGGGCTCAAGAGGGAGGACGTGAGGTGTTTACAGCGAGCAGATGGAGCTGACTCAGATGACATTTTGACCGTTTTTTAACAGTCATATGACCCGAAACATGTCATGCCGCCACCACTGTCCTGTTTCCACAATGCCCCTCACTTCACACAAAGATCTGACCGCCGTGCGTGCAGTTTGGATGTGTGTGTCACATGACTGTAAAATGTAAACATTGCAGTCACAAGTACTCCTGCAGCTAAGCGAGTATTCCCCCTCATCCTGGAGCGTGTCCACATTGTTGAGACCACTGACGGGACCACTGAGTGTTTACTTATAGTGTCTACATCCGTAGTGTTGTGAGATCACATGCAGAAGAAGACGGTGAGTTATCATTTAAATGTAAATCACTATCCTGGGGCTTTTGTTGCATGTGCTCTCTTCTCTTGTCTGGCTTGTTCTGCATGCTGCTGTCAGAGGGCGGGACACAGGGGGGGTCAAAGCAGGAAGGGGGTTTGATTTAAAAGCAGGAAAAAGACTTAAAGGTCCAAATAATAAAACCATTAGTTGAATCTTTGAGATTTACAAATTCCCAGTGAATTCATCCAGTAAAAAAATGTTATTTTAAATTTTATTTCCCAGTATACATCATAGAAAGGAACACATGGAAATGTTGTTATTTTCAAACATTGTACAGCCCGGGTATGAAGTAGTGGCTGGAAGGAAAAGGCCTTGAGTAAAGTCCGGCTGT
>NC_048279.1:37079017-37096169 GCF_009762535.1 Notolabrus celidotus
TTCTTGGTTAAATAAAAGCATTTTACTTCCTTTTATTTATTTATTTATTCATTTTCTTTGTAAATGTAGTCTACCTGAAAGAACACAGGAGTTGTTGGTCTAGTCCTGCCTAGATCGGTTGGTCTGAGAAGCTCTGCTTTAATAAAGGGTTAGTTTGGATCCAACAGGACAAAATTATGCCTTGTTTCCACCAAGCGGTCTGGTCTGGATCAGTACAGTTTGGTACGGGTCGGATCGGTAACGCCTGATCCTGTTTGCGTTTCCACAGCCAACCGTGCCCTAGGTGATAGCGTGACGTCATGGCAGCGCGGCACAGTGCACCGCGCTAATAAATGCAACGAAGAAGAAAAACACGAGGACAGTCTGCACCTCTTTTCCAAACACAGAAAGTTCTCTTCCCAAAGTCCACTGGAGATTTAAACATGGCGGGGTTATGTGTTGTTCTTTATTACCGCTGTCACACAGGAAGTGACGGTTCTTTCGACCAATCAGCGGACTGCAGTGTTTCTAGCTCCACCTTCTGGGGTCGGATCAGTATATCTGGCACCCCAACAGAAGGGTACCAAAAAGTGGGACGGTACGGCTCGGTGATTTGGGGACCTGTCCCGGTTTTGGTCGATGGAAACGCCACAAAATACGTGCCGTACTGAGACGAACCAAACTGAACCGCTTGTTAGAAACGGGGCTTTAGACTGTAAGGGGTAGAACAGCAACTCCCCATGTCCTGTCGGGGGATATTACTGTGTGTATCCCTTTAATCTGTTTCTGATCACAGAAAAGAAACTTCCTTTTATTCATATTATTGATATTTAGTCTACCTGAAGGAACGCAGGAGTTGCTGGTCGACTCTTCCCTGTTAAAGTTCATTTTTGAGACTTTGATTCTACTAATGATTAGTTCGATCCAACGGGACAAAAATCAAACATGTAGGGGAAAGTAGACCAGCAAGTCCCATTTCCTGTCGGGTAATGAGACTGTCTTCATGATTGAGTCAGAATGTTTTCATATATTTTAATATTTATATGTTGCTCAGTGAAAAAGCTTTATATCCAATCCTCGTTTTGGACAGTTTGGTGACCACCTTCTAGTTTAGATCTAAAATCAAACAATCCATGCTGTGTGTGAAAACGTGAACTCATGGTTTCCCTTATTATCTAACTTTATTGTAAAATCCCCCCCCACTGGAAACTCTGTGGCTCCTCCCCCTGAGGTTTGAACCAGCCAATGAGATGCGTCCTCAGCGCCCCTCTGTGAGAGCTGTTCTCTCTGTGAAACGAACAAGACGTTCAGTTTGGTGCAGTCAGGTTTTTCTGGACGGTGAAGTGCTGAACAAACAGAGAGAGAGGAGAGGATGATTTATGGCATTTTGAAAAGTGAGGGCCCCTACAACGCCTGCAGGAACACATGCTTCACCTCCCCTTCCTCCCTCCCCTCCTCCTCCTCCTCCTCCCTCCCCTCCTCCTCCTCTCCTCCTCCTCCTCCTCCTCCTCGAGCACACGTCTCCTCCTGAACCCAGCGAAGTGTTTAAACCTCAGAGATTTATTGTTTCAGCCCGGGGTGAGGATAAAGTGTGAGTCCAGTTCGCTGAGCAGAGTTTCGGAGTGTTTATTCACAGGGAGGGTCCCAGTGTGTGTGTGTGTGTGTGTGTGTGTGTGTGTGTGTGAGTGTTTCAGGGTGTGATTGTTTGGCCTCACAGTGCTTGAGCAATGTGGGAGTGTGTTTGGTAATACAGTCAGCAGTTCAGAGTGTGTATTTTCTCTGTGTGTGTGTATGTGGCCCTGCAGTGTGATCCTGCAGCTCCTGTGTGTGTGAACGTTTGGATGTGCGCCCGAGCTTCAGCGTGTGTGTCTGCTGACCAGATTTCCATGAAAGCTGCTGAGAAACAAGAAAATGTGCAACTCCCTCTTAATAAATATAAAACATTCATAAACTGGCAAACAGAAAACAAAAACAACGAGGAGGTGGGATGAAGTTGGTCCTTGATATCTGGGCATCTTTAAAATGTGGAAGAGTAAATGAAGAGTCAGGACTCCAAGTTTGATCGATTGTGATTGGAGGAAACAACAAAAAGAGGGCGGGGCTAATTCATTTTTACAAATGTACCACCTTAAAGCTGGGGTTGGTTGTCAGATTTAGATCCTCTTTTTGTTCTCCTGGTTAAAATGATCTTTATGTCCTGATGGTAATCAATACATAATGTGTTCTTAAAAAAGAGGTAAAAAAAGCTGCTATCTACAGCCGGAGTAAACCTGGGAAAACACCAACCAATCACCGTCATTAGGGTCCAATTTATTAAACCAATCAGATCCCATCCTGCCGTTCTGCCCGCCTCCTGCAGGGCGTACATGTCCCCGGCGTTCACTCCCCGTCTCCTGCCTCTGCTTCCCCTGACTCTACTTCCTGCCCCTCTCGCTCCACCTCGGGCCTGTCCCCTCTGACCCGATGAGGGTCTTTGCTCAGGACTGTAGTCCGGATCAGAGTCTAAGAAGCTCTCACCACGGGGGCTCTGACAAGCAGAAGAATTAAAGACATTTAGTAAGTCCTACAGAAATGTAGATGTATTGTAGCTTCCGTCCGGACGCTGTAGGGATGACGAGCCGATTGGTGAACACGTTGATCTTTAATAACCGGTCACTGTCGGCCGTTACCACGACAACCAACAAAGCAACAATCAATGTTTGAATGAATGAAGAACTTCTCCTCTTGTCTCTCCTCTCTCCCGCTCACACACTCTACACCTCTCCTGATGCCTTCACTGACCGTCAACACTGTAGGAATTAAGAACATCTACACTGAACAGGTTTAACAAACAGTAGAGCTGTTACAGTGTTATATATGTGTTATAACTTTTCTCCTGATGTCTTGTCACCATGACAACTGGATAATGCTAGCATGACAGTTGTGAGTGCTAACAGCAGCCATGTTTGTTTGTGTTTTTAACTTTCACTATGAGAATGTTTTGGTGAGGACCGGTTTTGAATCAGTCACCATCATATGGTCATGAATCAGCGGCGCTCGTACATGTGAGCGGGGGGGTCGTTTTGGAGGAGCTCCGGGGGGGGGGGGGGTTAGACGGAGTCCTGAAGAAATGCTACATTCAAATTCATGCTGGTTTCCCGAGACTACCAACCCTAGCTTTAAGTGAAGCCTTCTACTTCATATAAACCCTTATGTGAGCTCTGTTTGCTCAGAATCCTCAAAACAACTAAAGGTAGACCAGCAGCCCCCGAGCCACTATGCTCCACACTCACAAGCTCACAAGCAACCGTCAGGTGTGCAGGTACGACAGCCGTGCGGCGCCGTCAGGTGTGCAGGTACGACAGACGCAGAGCGAGCGTCGGTCCTGAGTTCGAGCTGCAGCTGAAGTTATGTAAGAGAGGAGAGGAGAGAGGGAGCGTTCCAGCGTCAGTCATGTGGAGACTAATGAGAGACTCAGACTCCATCAGCAGCTTTCATAACAGCCTTCCTGCTCCAGTTTATCAGCCAGACCTGAACCAGGACTCTGCTGCTGCCAGGAGGCCTGGACCATGTCCCGGACACACCTCATATAATCTCTGTTAGCATCAGAGCCTGGAGCCGTGAGCGCACAACACTAATATTATTGAACCTTTGACCTGACGTCAGTTTGGATCCTGAAACTAAACAAGCGACTGAGAGGGAGGAGGCGGAGTCTAACTGTAAAGATAAACACTGCAACACTCGGCTCGTCTTTACTTCATGACTCTTTATTAATCCGGCTCTCTTCCTCTAAGGGAGGTTTCGTGTTCTCCCGTTGGTTCCTCCTCTGACTCAAACTCTTCTTCTTCTTGTGTTTTTGTCGTTTGCAGAAGAAAAGCAAAGGCAAGAAGGGAGGGAAGCACCAGAAAGACAACAACCACCAAGATGAGGGAGGTGAGTGGTTTGAGTTTATTTAAAGCTACAGTACACGTCGACCGACCCCGGCCTTTGAGTCGTCAGCTGCAGATCTTAAAGTCCTGAAGTTGGGAGGTGGAGCCTCTGAGGATCAGACCTGGTGGATGCAGGACTGGACTGAGATCTCCTCATTCTGTCACCTCACTTCCTGTTCTCACATCGTGTTTTCTGAAAAGTGCTAAAAAAATAAGAGTTTAAACTGCAGAGTCCTAGAAGTCTGAGCCTATAGCAGTCTCATCCTATAGCAGTCTAGACCTATAGCAGTCTGAACCTATAGCAGTCTAGACCTATAGCAGACTGAGCCTATAGCAGTCTAGGCCTGTAGCAGTCTAAGCCTATAGCTGTCTAGACCTATAGCAGTCTGAGCCTATAGCAGTCTGAGCCTATATCAGTCTAAGCCTTTAGCAGTCTGAGCCTATAGCAGTCTGAGTCTATAGCAGTCTAGACCTATAGCAGTCTAAGGCTATAGCAGTCTGAGCCTTTAGCAGTCTGAGCCTATAGCAGTCTGAGTCTATAGCAGTCTAGACCTATAGCAGTCTAAGGCTATATCAGTCTAAACCTATATCAGTCTAGACCTATAGCAGTCTGAGCCTATAGCAGTCTCAGCCTATATCAGTCTAAGCCTTTAGCAGTCTAAGCCTATAGCAGTTTAAGCCTATAGCAGTCTAAGCTTATAGCAGTCTGAGCTTATAGCAGTCTGAGCCTATAGCAGTCTAGACCTATAGTAGTCTAGGCCTATAGCATTCTGAGCCTATAGCAGTCAAGGCCTATAGCATTCTGAGCCTATAGCAGTCAAGGCCTATAGCATTCTGAGCATATAGCAGTCAAGGCCTTTAGTAGTCTAAGCCTATAGGAGTCTAGACCTATAGCAGTCAAGGCCTTTAGTAGTCTAAGCCTATAGGAGTCTAGACCTATAGCAGTCAAGGCCTGTGGCAGTCTGAGTCTATAGAATAACTAAGACCTGGTCCAAGCCTGATCCAGCTCTAACTATAAGCTTTTTCAAAAAGGAAAGTTTGAAGCCTACTCTTAAAAGTAGAGAGGGTGTCTGCCTCCCGGACCCTGACTGGTAGATGATTCCAAAGGAGAGGGGCCTGATAACTGAAGGCTCTACCTCCCATACTACTTTTAGAGACTTTAGGTACGATGAGCAGGTCCTGAAGTAGGACGACTTTTCACAAACAGGAAAATCTTCTGTGATTCAGTAAGAAGTGAGGATGGTTGTTGGTTGCAGTCCTCCCGTTCCCGTAGAGACCTGGTAAACAGACCCGGGTTTGATCTGAGGCTCAGGTGAGGTAACAGGTGAGGTAACAGGGGAGGTAACAGGTGAGGTAACAGGTGAGGTAACAGGGGAGGTAACAAGGGAGGTAACAGGGGAGGTAACAGGTGAGGTAACAGGTGTTTTTAAGACCCAGAGTTTCGACTGACTGGATGAAACATCTGCTGTGAGTCAGTGAGTCAGCGCTGACCGCTCGCCCGGCTTCCTCCCGTTTCAGAGCAGATAGTGAGTTTAACCAGCCGAGCAGAAACGACTCAAACAGGAAGGGAGAGAAACTCTGTCATCATGTCTGCCTGAGTCACCGAGAAGGAGAGCCGTACCAGGAGCTGAGAATAACAACCACTATCAGGAAGCTTCCGGGGTCTGTGGGTTCATTAAATCATGAAGTTCAGTTAAAGACTCTGAAAACAAACGTGTGTGTGTGACGGCTCGCTGTTTATCAGAAACAGATCGATGAGCCGCTCTGCAGCTCTCATGCTGCACTTTTATTAAATCAATCCCACACACACACCGTCAGGCTGACCCAGATACTCAGCAGAGCAGCGAGCGGGCGCAGAGAGGGGCCTCTGTACACAAAGTTACAGAGTGCTTCACTATAAACTCAAAAAAGATGGAGGACAGTCAAAAATAAATAATAGGAAACAATAAATAAAACGTAGAGATGTGAGAGTTTGTCGTTTTTTGAGCTTTGTTTTGTTTCTCCATGTCGGCCTCTTTAAGCTTCACACTTCACTTTAAACATTTAAATTAATTCAACTTTAAAAATGAGACTAATCTTGATTCATCTGAAATGTTAACTCTTACTAATGAGATAAAAAGTCACAATTATGCAATTAAAGGTGGAAATAATATGCTCAGAAGCCGTCTATAATAAATCATAATTATGAAAAATAAAATCAAACTTTAAAGATACAATTTTTAAAAATATGAGAAAGTATAATCTCATATTTCTGACCAATACTAAGATTAAATTTACCATTTTACAATTATAATGTTTGTTTTTATGCACCACTTTCTCATCATGTTACTTTAATCTCATCACGACTTTCTCAGTTTTTCTGAATTTCTCATAATTTCTCTTTTGTCTCATAATCATTTTTTCAATATGATAATTATGTATTTCTATAGATCTCTGATATCACTGAAGAACACTCTCTGTCTGATATCACTGAAGAACACTCTCTGATATCACTGAAGAACACTCTCTGATATCACTGAAGAACACTCTCTCTGATATCACTGAAGAACACTCTCTGTCTGATATCACTGAAGAACACTCTCTGATATCACTGAAGAACACTCTCTCTGATATCACTGAAGAACACTCTCTGATATCACTGAAGAACACTCTCTGATATCACTGAAGAACACTCTCTCTGATATCACTGAAGAACACTCTCTGATATCACTGAAGAACACTCTCTGATATCACTGAAGAACACTCTGTCTGATATCACTGAAGAACACTCTCTCTGATATCACTGAAGAACACTCCCTCTCTCTGATATCACTGAAGAACACTCTCTGTCTGATATCACTGAAGAACACTCTCTGATATCACTGAAGAACACTCTCTCTGATATCACTGAAGAACACTCTCTGATATCACTGAAGAACACTCTCTGATATCACTGAAGAACACTCTCTGATATCACTGAAGAACACTCTCTGATATCACTGAAGAACACTCTCTGATATCACTGAAGAACACTCTCTGATATCACTGAAGAACACTCTATCTGATATCACTGAAGAACACTCTCTCTCTGATATCACTGAAGAACACTCTCTGATATCACTGAAGAACACTCTGTCTGATATCACTGAAGAACACTCTGTCTGATATCACTGAAGAACACTCTCTGTCTGATATCACTGAAGAACACTCTCTCTCTGATATCACTGAAGAACACTCTCTCTCTGATATCACTGAAGAACACTCTCTCTCTGATATCACTGAAGAACACTCTCTGTCTGATATCACTGAAGAACACTCTCTGTCTGATATCACTGAAGAACACTCTCTGTCTGATATCACTGAAGAACACTCTCTCTGATATCACTGAAGAACACTCTCTGTCTGATATCACTGAAGAACACTCTCTGTCTGACATCACTGAAGAACACTCTCTCTCTGATATCACTGAAGAACACTCTCTGTCTGATATCACTGAAGAACACTCTCTCTGATATCACTGAAGAACACTCTCTGTCTGATATCACTGAAGAACACTCTCTGATATCACTGAAGAACACTCTCTGATATCACTGAAGAACACTCTCTGATATCACTGAAGAACACTCTCTCTGATATCACTGAAGAACACTCTCTCTCTGATATCACTGAAGAACACTCTGTCTGATATCACTGAAGAACATTCTCTCTCTGATATCACTGAAGAACACTCTCTGTCTGATATCACTGAAGAACACTCTCTCTGATATCACTGAAGAACACTCTCTGTCTGATATCACTGAACAACACTCTCTCTGATATCACTGAAGAACACTCTCTGTCTGATATCACTGAAGAACACTCTCTCTGATATCACTGAAGAACACTCTCTGTCTGATATCACTGAAGAACACTCTCTGATATCACTGAAGAACACCCTCTCTGATATCACTGAAGAACAGCAGCTGTGATTTATAACATCTTGTGATTTTCCACTCTCTCTCTCTCCGCTCTGTTGTTTGTGTTTCAAACTGCAGCAGAATAAAAACACTGAAGCTGTTCTTTGTTTAAAATCACTGCAGAGTGTGAGACAGGCTGCGACCTGTTTCACCTCCATGCTGATTATTACAACAATAACAAAGGAGACAGAAAATACTCAAAAACATTCAAATATAGATTTATATAATCTGTGACATTAAAGTGTGTCAGCTGTGTTAAAGAAGAGTCTGCATGTTTTAACATCCATGAAGTCTGAATGTGTTCTTTAGGTTTGTTATTAAAGCTCCAGATTCTCTCTGCAGAGCTCCTCATGTACTCAATGTTTACATCCGACACTCTAAATCATTATATTTATCATGTTTGTGACGAAGTCCAACCTGAAGACGTCATTGAGACTGAGTGTGTGTGTGTGTGTGTGTGTGTGAGTGAGAGAGAGAGCGTGTGTGTGCCTGTCCATGATGTAACTGTCAGCTTGAATTCAAATTACAGTCAGAAGCACATCCTGAAAGTGTATCTGCAGATCTCTGAGCGGTTTCTTGTTAACCCTTTAACTCCTGACGAGTGTTTCAGGCAATTTTTTTTAAATTTGATTCAATTTATAACTCAACTTTATTTATAAAGCACCTTTCATACAGACGCTTCACAAAGACCAGAGACAGAAAAATGTAAAAATAATGATATAAGAAAAAATATAAAATCAGTTACAATTAAAAAGATAACATAACTAAAATAAATAATTAAAAAAATATTGTAATAATTATAATGTATAATTTTAAAATATTTTATTTAAAATTCGATCTCTTGATTTTTGCCTAAACACGTGAGGAAATTCAAAAAGCAGAAGAAAATGTCCTTAAAGTTTACGGCTGAAAGAAATGAGCAGTGAACTGTCAAACAGGAGGAAAGAAACCTGAAAAATAAAAATATAATAATATTAATCTTTCAAAAGAAAGCAGTTCTAAAAATAGAAATAACAGAGTAATAAATAATAATAATTTGAAATATTTAAAAGAAATAAATACTTATGTAAAAAAATTTATAAAGTACATTTTTTTTACATTCAGAAGCTGAAATCACGTTTTTTTTTCTTAAGAATAAACATTAATATTTAATTAATCACAAACAAAACAGTCAATCAAATATCCATTCATTTAATAGTTTAAAAATAATTGATTTATTTTCATCTCTCTAAATACTTTAAGTTATTTTATTTGAGTCTTAATTTGGGTTTTTTTACTCCTCAAAATTAACAGAATTTATTTTATTTTCAGATTAAGAATTTTTCAATCGTGAATGAAGTAGAAAATAATCTTAATTACTTCTTAACCCTTTCATTTCATTTTTATTAATTAATATTTATTTGTATTAGGTTTTATCTAACTCATTAATTGTTTTTATTTTTAATTGATTATTTATTGTTTTAACATTTTTTTTTTCATGTATGGTTTTAATGTTCTTAATTTATCTTTTTCCATTTTCTATTTTCCCTGATGTGATGTCTTCTTAAAAACATTTTTTATTGTCCTTCCATGCTTTTCTTTATGTATTTATTTATTATGTTTTTATTTATTATGTATTTATTCTTATTTATGAATTATTAATTCATTATCTCTATTTATTTATTTGTATTTATTTATGTATTTATTGTTTTCTTTCTTTCTTTTTTAGTAGTTGTTTATTTTATTTATTTATTTGTATTTATTTATTGTGATAGTTTTATCAGAAGTATTAAACATGGAGTGTTTCCCTCCTTGTGTCTGCAGGTAAACGTACGTCAGGTGAGCAGGACGTCTGTCTGGAGAAGCAGCTCGAGCGCTTTGAGTGGCAGCTGAGGATTCTAAAGGAGGTGCTGTCAGCCAATGGGAACCCGGAGAGGGCGGAGCTTCTGAAGGACCATGCAGATGTGGAGGTGTGCGGCCTCGTGCTCAGTATCCTGGACAAGGTGAGGACACATCAGTCTCTTAATGTGGGACCTCAGACTCCTGATTTAAAGAGAGAGTCTGTAATTGAATCAGCAGAGGGAGAAGAATCTGCTCCACACTCAGAAGTTATTCATAGACGTTTGATTTGGCTCTCTGCGGGTCACCTGACCTCCTCGGTCTGCAGCCGGGAGTGACCCCGTGTCCTGACTGTGACCCTGCAGAGAGCTCAGACACACCTCTGCTAACTCTTTGTGTTTGTGTGGTCTGCAGGAGAGAACGGAGACGACGGCTGATCTGAACACGCTGCATGAACAGAAGAGTAAAGCGGCTACTGAAGAACACGAGAGGAGCTTAGAAGGTCAGAAACACACGGACACTTTGGATTAAAGAAATGCTTCCTGATGTTTGTGGATCAGTTTCAGACTGTAGCTCATGATATCGACTCCTGAACAGGACGGGTTCAAAGAGTCCGGTCTGCAGATGTGATCAGCTGCAGCTCCGGTTTGAGCTGTTGGTCAGCAAAGCTTTCAAATGAAACTCCTGGCTGCTCCTGTGTGTACGCTTCTGTTCTACTCATCATCTTTATTCAAAGAGAACCTTTAAAAAATCAAAGTGCAGCAAACTGAGGATTGTGGAACTGAAGAGAAAACATGAAGCAAAACCTGATAGTGGAAAAAAAAGAGGAAACAGTGAGAGGAGTCTGTAGAAAGAGTGAAAGGTGAAACTATACTCTACCTCCACATTCTTCATAAGGAAAAGAGAGAGCAGAGAAAGAGATGTGGGCAAACAAAAGTACATTTGGACCAAGAGTCCCGGTTCTTTTAGCCCCTAGAACTACTTCACCCTGAACTAAAAGGTTCCTGGTCCCCCATTGTTGTCTGCGTTTCGACCACGGGCTGAAGTCCTGGGTAGATTGTGTAAATCAGGCCAGTGACTTATGGAGAAAAAAAAAGTAAATGCACTACACCACCAGACCAGTAGAGGGCAGTAACACAAAGAGGAATGTCATTCATCACAGATGACACCATAGAAGCAGACGGACAGGCAGGTATCATTATGAGCAACACAACAGTAAGCCTGTTAGCATGAAGAGACTCAGCAGCGACAAAAAAAAATTGGAATTTTTTTTTTTTTGAAAAATGACAAATTTGAAAAGAAAAATGTGAAAAAAAAAATGACATTTTTTCTTTTGAAATGTTTTTTTTTTTTTTTTTAAAAAAAAAAAATTTGACAAAAAAAATTGACAAAAAAAAATTGACAAAAAAGTTGACCCTGTCGAAAAAAGAAATTTTCCTCAAATTTGAAATTGTGCTCCAAAAGCAGAAAAACATGAAAAAAAGTGAACATTTTGCGCCTGTGGTTAAAAACATGGAAAAAGCAATGAATGAATCAAAACAACAGTTAGCCTGTTAGCATGAAGAGACTCAGCTGGTCTGTTTTAGATGGTGCTATATTTCATCACAGATGGATTCACTGAATCAACACGTGAGAGGAGATAAGCGCGAGTAGCAAAGACGTTTCAACACGGCTTTAAAATCCTTTTGAACTCAAAAAGCCGTGATCGCAGAGATCGGCCGGTGTTTTGGTTTAAACGGCGACCCTGTTAACTGGAGACTCTCAGCCGGATGCATCCCTCATAAACGTCTTTAGACCATCATTAAATATCTGATGAGGATATTTTGAAATCTTAATAAAAACTAAACTAGTTTGCATTCCCAGGAACTCCCTCTGTGTTTCAACAGCTGTGTAAACTCCACAAACACTGACACGTTCAGCTGAAGGTCTCCAGTTTACAGGGTCACTTGTAAAACCGGAACACCGGGAGGAAGGACGCATTCACGGTGGGCTGAGAGAAGACTACTGTTACAAGCTGCTAAATCAAGAGAATCACAGCTTCTTCTTTTGAAAAGTACACACACATACAAAAAAGATAGAACAAATAAAAACTAATGAAAGAAAGAGAAATCAAGAGAATCACAGATGGAAAAAACAATGACTGTGAATGGTTTTTGAAAAAAAAAAAAAAAAAAAAAAGACAAAAAAATTTGAAAAATGAAATTTGACGGAAAAAAAAATTGAAAAAAAAAAATTTGAAAAAAAAATTGAAAGAAATTTTTTTTTTTTTTTTTTTGCAAAAACAATTAGGAAAAAAAAAAATTGGAAAATTTTTTTTGTAAAAAAAAATTTGGAAAGAAAAACCTAAGGTCATGACCGAAAGGATAAGATCGCGGATACAAGCGGCTGAAATGAGTTTTCTGCATAGGGTGTCTGGGCTCGGCCTTAGAGAGAGGGTCAGGAGCTCGGACATCCGGAGGGAGCTTGGAGTAGAGCCGCTTCTCCTCTGTGTCGAAAGGAGTCAGCTGAGGTGGTTCGGGCATCTGATAAGGATGCCTCCCGGACTCCTCCCTTTAGAGGTGTTCCAGGCACGTCCAACTGGGAGAAGGCCCTGGGGTAGACTCAGAATGCGGTGGAGGGATTACATCTCCCGCCTGGTCTGGGAACGCCTTGGGATTCCCCAGGAGGAGCTGGAAAGTGTCGCTGGGGAGAGGGAGGATGTCTGGGTCAATTTGCTTGGACTGCTACCCCCGAGACCCGACCCCGGATAAGCTGAAGAAAATGGATGGATGGATGGAAATTTTGAAAAAAAGATATGAAAAAAAAAATTTGAAAAAAAAAATTTGAAAAAAAAAATTTGAAAAAAAAATAAAAAATAGAAAATATGAAATATAAAATAAAATAAAATAAAAAATTGAAAAAAAAAAAAATTGAAAAAAAAAATCTGACAAAAAAAAATGAAATGACTAAAAAATAAAATAAAATAAAAAATGACAAAAAATAAAATAAAAAATTGACAAAAAAGTTGACCCGGAGCCTTTCAAAAAAATGAATTTTCTCAAATTTGAAATTGTCCTCCAAAAGTAGAAAAACATGAAAAAAAGTTGAAAGATTATCTACCCCTGAACTAAATTTAGACCCTGGGTCCCCAGGTCCAAACGCACGTTGTTCAGGGTAAAGTTCCTCCGGTTGAAAAACGTTGTGAGGATTAACTCGCCCCCCGGTTTTCTTGAATTCTCTCATTAAGTTTTCATCCATCAGAGGTCAGTGATGCTTCTTTGATCATGTGGTTTGTTTGTCTCTTAATGATGAGGATGTTCTGCTCTTCTTCATCACGTCTGACAGTCAGTGAAGATGGATCAAAGACACAAACTGAAGACGCCCCGTCGGGTAAACCGTGACATTAACAGTGATAGACTGAGACATCCATCAAAAACAATCAGTACATGAAGTGATCACCAGAGGAGGAATCATTAGCTCTGCTGCTCTCTGATGAAATGTGATATTTCCTCAGCTTCATAATCAACTCACCCAAAATGAAATACACAAACTAAACCTCAGAATAAACGCAGGACAAGTCTTTGAATTAAACTCCAGAGTTTCATGTTTCTGTCTTTTCGTCTGCAGAGCTGCAGAAGAAACACGAAGAAGAACAAAGTGAACTGACGGAGAAGTTTCAGACGACTGAGAACGACCTGAAGGTAAAGATGTTCTCAGAGCGTGCGTGCTCCGACACGCTGACTCCTTCCTGTGTTTGTTACTTTCATGGTTTTAACTTTAACCCGCCGTGCTGTGACTGCAGGGTGAAGTGACGCAGCTCACGGCAGACCTGCAGGTTTACAACGAGCTGAAGAGGAGAGTCCAAGAATCAACGTTCAAGAAGGATCTGCAGAGAAACATCCAGGTGTGTTTGTCCTCTTTGAACGTACGCTTTGATTAAAGAGTCAGAGTAGATGACTTCAATAGGGATATATATCTCTCCATCCTGCAGGCGCATGGCAGCCCAGGTGCATTCTGGGAGTCGGAGCAGGAGTCTCTGGTGTTCGTCATCGAGATGAAGAGTCAGCGAGTTCAGGAGCAGAGCAAGAAGCTGCAGCAGATGGATGCTCTGGTGAGTCTGCAGGAGGACACTGATGTGATCCAAGAGTTTGTAAAGATAATGCATCTCATCCTTCTTCTTCTTCTTCTCCTCATCCTTCTTCCTCTTCTTCTTCTTCTCCTCATCCTTCTTCTTCTTCTTCTTCTTCTTCTTCTTCTTCTTCTTCTTCTTCTTCTTCTTCTTCTTCTTCTTCTTCTTCTTCTTCTTCTTCTTCTTCTTCTTCTTCTTCTTCTTCTTCTTCTTCTTCTTCTTCTTCTTCTTCTTCTTCTTCTTCTTCTTCTTCTTCTTCCTTCTTCCTTCTTCCTTCTTCGTCTTCTTCTTCATCTTTCTTCTTCTTCTTCTTCTGCAGGTGGAGAAGAACTTGGCGCTGGAGGACCAGATCATCCACGTCCTGCAGCAGAACGAGGATCTGAATGTTCGGATAGAAAACTGTCAGACGCTCATTCAGTAAGTGTCTCCTCCTCCTCCTGACTGCAGGTTATTATGCAGGGCTTTGGCGCCACCTGCTGGTCATTTAACGTCAGTTCAATCAATTCTTATAACATTTTTTTACCACAGATAGTTCATTTAAAGAATCTTAAGTTAGTAAAATAATTGATAACTTTATTTTATTCAACTTTATTTCAGTTTCAAGTTAATTTTTGATCCTTGTGAAGAGAATTATGCTCTATATTTGCCCTTACAGACATGACTCTGTAGTGGAAGTCACTGCATTAAACACAGACATGACTCTGTAGTGGAAGTCACTGCATTAAACACAGACATGACTCTGTAGTGGAAGTCACTGCATTAAAAACAGACATGACTCTGTAGTGGAAGTCACTGCATTAAACACAGACATGACTCTGTAGTGGAAGTCACTGCATTAAAAACAGACATGACTCTGTAGTGGAAGTCACTGCATTAAAAACAGACATGACTCTGTAGTGGAAGTCACTGCATTTAAAACAGACATGACTCTGTAGTGGAAGTCACTGCATTATAAACAGACATGACTCTGTAGTGGAAGTCACTGCATTAAACACAGACATGACTCTGTAGTGGAAGTCACTGCATTAAACACAGACATGACTCTGTAGTGGAAGTCACTGCATTAAAAACAGACATGACTCTGTAGTGGAAGTCACTGCATTAAACACAGACATGACTCTGTAGTGGAAGTCACTGCATTAAACACAGACATGACTCTGTAGTGGAAGTCACTGCATTAAACACAGACATGACTCTGTAGTGGAAGTCACTGCATTAGAAACAGACGTGACTCTGTAGTGGAAGTCACTGCATTAAAAACAGATATGACTCTGTAGTGGAAGTCTGCATTAAACACAGACATGACTCTGTAGTGGAAGTCACTGCATTAAACACAGACATGACTCTGTAGTGGAAGTCACTGCATTAAAAACAGACATGACTCTGTAGTGGAAGTCACTGCATTAAAAACAGACATGACTCTGTAGTGGAAGTCACTGCATTAAAAACAGACATGACTCTGTAGTGGAAGTCACTGCATTAAACACAGACATGACTCTGTAGTGGAAGTCACTGCATTAAACACAGACATGACTCTGTAGTGGAAGTCACTGCATTAAACACAGACATGACTCTGTAGTGGAAGTCACTGCATTAAAAACAGACATGACTCTGTAGTGGAAGTAACTGCATTAAACACAGACATGACTCTGTAGTGGAAGTCACTGCATTAAACACAGACATGACTCTGTAGTGGAAGTCACTGCATTATAAACAGGCATGACTCTGTAGTGGAAGTCACTGCATTAAACACAGACATGACTCTGTAGTGGAAGTCACTGCATTAAACACTGGCATGACTCTGTAGTGGAAGTCACTGCATTAAACACAGACATGACTCTGTAGTGGAAGTCACTGCATTAAAAACAGACATGACTCTGTAGTGGAAGTCACTGCATTAAAAACAGACATGACTCTGTAGTGGAAGTCACTGCATTTAAAACAGACATGACTCTGTAGTGGAAGTCACTGCATTATAAACAGACATGACTCTGTAGTGGAAGTCACTGCATTAAACACAGACATGACTCTGTAGTGGAAGTCACTGCATTAAACACAGACATGACTCTGTAGTGGAAGTCACTGCATTAAAAACAGACATGACTCTGTAGTGGAAGTCACTGCATTAAACACAGACATGACTCTGTAGTGGAAGTCACTGCATTAAACACAGACATGACTCTGTAGTGGAAGTCACTGCATTAAACACAGACATGACTCTGTAGTGGAAGTCACTGCATTAGAAACAGACGTGACTCTGTAGTGGAAGTCACTGCATTAAAAACAGATATGACTCTGTAGTGGAAGTCTGCATTAAACACAGACATGACTCTGTAGTGGAAGTCACTGCATTAAACACAGACATGACTCTGTAGTGGAAGTCACTGCATTAAAAACAGACATGACTCTGTAGTGGAAGTCACTGCATTAAAAACAGACATGACTCTGTAGTGGAAGTCACTGCATTAAAAACAGACATGACTCTGTAGTGGAAGTCACTGCATTAAACACAGACATGACTCTGTAGTGGAAGTCACTGCATTAAACACAGACATGACTCTGTAGTGGAAGTCACTGCATTAAACACAGACATGACTCTGTAGTGGAAGTCACTGCATTAAAACAGACATGACTCTGTAGTGGAAGTAACTGCATTAAACACAGACATGACTCTGTAGTGGAAGTCACTGCATTAAACACAGACATGACTCTGTAGTGGAAGTCACTGCATTATAAACAGGCATGACTCTGTAGTGGAAGTCACTGCATTAAACACAGACATGACTCTGTAGTGGAAGTCACTGCATTAAACACTGGCATGACTCTGTAGTGGAAGTCACTGCATTAAACACAGACATGACTCTGTAGTGGAAGTCACTGCATTAAACACAGACATGACTCTGTAGTGGAAGTCACTGCATTAAACACTGGCATGACTCTGTAGTGGAAGTCACTGCATTAAACACTGGCATGACTCTGTAGTGGAAGTTACTGCATTAAACACTGGCATGACTCTGTAGTGGAAGTCACTGCATTAAACACAGACATGACTCTGTAGTGGAAGTCACTGCATTAAACACTGGCATGACTCTGTAGTGGAAGTCACTGCATTAAACACTGGCATGACTCTGTAGTGGAAGTCACTGCATTAAACACAGACATGACTCTGTAGTGGAAGTCACTGCATTATAAACAGGCATGTTGATATTTTCTGCTCTGTGATCTTCAGGCAGTTATCAAAGGAGCAGCAGGACCTGAAGGTGGCGCTGGAGAGGCAGGCTGTCACAAACCAGAATCTCTCTCAGGAAAAAGAGCAGCTGATGTTCAAACTGAGACACAGAGACTCATGTCCGACCATCCACCTGCCCGCCATGATGCAGGAGATCTCGCCCAGATGATCACAT